>NC_142042.1:36956317-37256817 GCF_982192425.1 Myodes glareolus
TTTAACCTTCCACCTTTTCTCCCTTCCAATTAATTTTTAAAATATTTCTTCAGGAAACTGTATTACCACCCTCCTACTTGGATGAAAATATTGAAATAACTTCTCTCTGCACTGCGGACTGACTTGAGGCATCTTACCTCTTCTCAGCTTCTGTTCATTACTTGCTAGCGATTTGTACTCTGCTGAGTGAACAGGGCATCACCTATCCTCTCCACACCTACTTACCTCTTGAACCTAGGGAGTCATCCATTCTCCTTACAGGAGTTGTAGGTGGTAACTTGGGTACCATATCAGATGTCGCTAGTACAAAAACAAAGAGCTGATCCATAGAAGGAACCTAGATCCTAAAGAGAATGGTCACATATAAGGAAATGCAATACAAACCCAGAACTCCTCTCAGGCAAGAATGCCACACAGTGACGTGAGAGTCCAGAGGAAGGAGTTAGCAGTTTGGGGTTCTCAGAAGACCTTAAATGACAAATGATGCTGTAAGAGTGTGATAAAGATGAACAGGGGACATACACACAAAGATGAAGTGTAGTTTTGAAACTAGAAAATACCTTGATAAAGACTTGGAGCTTACAGTGGGAAATGAAACACAAGCAGAAATGGTCAAAGCATATTGAAGCATAGTTCTGAATAGAGATAAATAGAGAGATTCCCCAGAGTCTCGGCTCTAGGGTCTAGAGAATAATAGATAACAAAGAAAGCTGGTAGGAGGGTCCCATTCCAAACTACAGGAAGAGATTGCATTCAAAGTACCTTTCTGAGATTAATAAAGAGTCCTCTTCTAGGCCTAGAATGAAGGCAGTCTCCACAATGATGAGAGGTACTCGAAGTCTTGCGATGATGCTGAGGGACCGGAACCCAAGTACTGAAGTTGGAGCCTAAGTGACTTACTGAGGAAATGCAAACTGAGTGAGAACGTGGGAAAAATCCTATGCAAACTTTATGAGGTAAGACTACAAGAAAGTGCCATGTGACTATCCCAGGGTAAGGAATGTAAGAATCCCACAGATGTTGCTAACTTGTCATGACACCACTTCTGAAACTGTCTATATTTTTAGGTTTGATTTCTTCTTTTACCTAATGTCTGTTGGGAAAGAAGAGCTGGACTGCTCCTAAGTCAGGCTTCTCAGCGGTGTGGTACAGCAGCATCTTATGTCTGGCCTATGGTTGTTGCTACTGAGAATGGGTTCTCAGGCGTGTGGTACAGCAGCATCCTATTCCTGGCCTGTGGTTGTTGCTACGGAGTTGTTTGTTTTCAGTCCACAGTCTTTGGTGCCAGGCTTCACTCTAGAGAACCACATGGGTACTGAGGGTGGGTGGAGGTGTGGTCAGGACAGAAGGTTCTGTCTTTACCTGAATGAAGATCTAATTATTTTTCATGTCTGCCTTTTTATGGGTGATAATAACACCATACTACAGTCCCAGAGCAGGTAAGAAATTTTTGCTTAATTTTTTAATATTTATTGATTGTGTGGGAATGACTATGCACAGGCAGGTCACCGTGCACCCATGGAGATCAGAAGAGAGCTGGCAGGAGTTGGTGCCCTCCTTCTATGACACCTGTTGGAGTTATCTAATTCAGGTCATCGGGCTTGACAGCGGCTGCGCTCACCTGAGCAACCGTCTCACCAGCCCTAAGTAAGTTTTCAGAAGAGTTTCTCTTGGCTCAAGGTTATGGAGGTGCAAGTTTTAGAGGCTGAATCTGATGACAGCTCTCTTAGTGTCAGAGTCCTGAAGCAACATAGAACATTATACTGCCGTGTGTGTGCATGTGTGTGTGTGCGTGTGTGCGCGTGTGCATGTATGTGCATGTGTGTGCCCTATGTGATCTTTCTCTCTCATCCTACAAAGCTTTCAATAATGGCAGCTCTACCTCAGTTACTTAATTCTAATCCCTCTGAAGACCCCATCTCATACCATTACAGACTCGTTCCTTCCTTAAGATCCAGCATGAGGTCAGTGTCAAGCCATATATATAATACACACACACACACACACACACGCACACACACACATACACAGACACACACACATATATACACACACACATATATATACATACACATATATACACACATATGCACACACATATATATACACACACATATATACATACATATACACACACACACTCAAACTGTAGCACTGTTCTCCACGTGCCATCTTCTAAATGTCTACAGTTTTCTGGTCAGCTCTCACTTCCATCTCTTCCTATGCAGCTTTTGTTGTCAATCTATTCCCTCTTTTCTTTCTTTCTTTCTTTCATTCATTCTTTCTTCCTTCCTTCCTTCCTCCCTCTCTCCCTCCCTCCCTCCCTCCTTCCTTCCTTCCTTCCTTCTTCCTTCTTTCTGTGCAAATTTTTCGCTATCCTGGTTTTCTGCTCTCTTCATTTTTCTCTAGTCTACATATCTCTTGCCTATCTAGGGCTGCTTTTAAAATATATTTTCCTATTTATTCTCTGGCTCTGTTGAGTTTTTTGTAAGGATAGAGGGGTGGGTATATGTATTTAGTCAGCTATGAACTCTTTTACTTATCACCTCATTTCTACCCATCATGCCTTTATAGCATAGGAAAGTATTATTTATTAAGGTTGCTTCCTGGGCACGTATTACTAGATTTAAGTAGAGTAAGGGTAGAAACTGTTGTTTTCTGACCTACCTGGTATTTAAGCTGGTACTAGTCCCCCAGGAATACAGTCAGAAATATCATTTTGTGTCTTTGTCTCAAAAGATTCCATCTGCCACAATGTTCCACACTCCCACCCAGTCATCTTGGTGAGATGCTGCTAGGGTACCTTTACTGACCATGACTTGCAAGCAATGTTGGAGGGAGAACTTTCTTCATAGCCTAGCAGATAACTTTGATTTGTGTGGTTGTGTCCCGTAGTGTTTAAATGACCCCTTTTCACTATTTAAGTCTCAAGCAAAACATAGAAAAGATTCAAAGACACCGCTTAAGGAACTTTATTAATGGCTCCTGGGACCTGGGATCCTGGCATATGTGATTTCAAACCAAAACAAAAGAAATTGCTATAGATTGGATATGAAAGTAGCCCGTGGCGGCAGAGGAAGAGGGTGCTCAGGTTTATCAGTGACCAGATAGGAGGAAAATAGTAGGAATATGAAGTCATTTATTTTAAAAGTATCCATGCCTAGCTTCTTGCAAACCCTGAAGGGATTTAAGTCAGAGACTGTTGTCTTCTCTGCAAGTGCAGAAACTGAGGCTTAGTTGTAAGCAGGAATCCACAGTAAAGCCCTGAGCAGTGATCCCCAGGGAAGCCCTGAGCAGGAATCCACAGGGGACACAGTGCCTATTCTCAGTGTTCCCGTTAAGTATGAAGAAGGGAAAGCCTCCAACATCTCCCAGTTCAAGAACAATTGCCCATGACGCCAGGGTCAGCAAGTTTTCTCATACAGCGCTCACCCACAGAGTGGTGAGCTCTGCCCAGGCAAACAGAGACATTGCCCAGACTGTCCTCCATACCTGCACACTTCTGCCTAACCGGGAAAGCTGAGAAGACAGATACAGGTGCCGACATGCAAGATAGAACTGAGAATGATACCTGGATCTCAGGTTTTATTGAAGGAAGATAAAACCCTGGAGATTCAGTACCCAGAGAGAATCTAAGGAGACAATGTTAAAGGGTATAGAGGGGAGTGCTGGGGACCTGGTTGTTACTTTCTCAACTCAGAGAAAAATATGTATGATAGTCAATTCAATTCACCAGTGTACCTTTCTTATTCTCAAGGTTTTAATTTTTCAAAGAAACACTAACCAAAGGGCAAACCCCATTCATCTTTGGGCTGATTTGCTGACAATACCAATATATCCACCCCTCTCTCTGCCACATGGTTCTTAGAGTCGATAGCATTGATAACCAACAGAATAAGAGTTCTAACCTGACTACAGCCTGCTGCCCAAACTGACTGTTTCTATTCCATTAACAGATGCTTTTTCAGTCTCGTTAGTTCAGGAACTTGGGCTGTTTGGTCATCTTTGTAACATGTAAAAGTAGGTGTGAAAGGAGAGAATGGAGGCCTCCGACTCAAAAGCTTTTCAATGTCTTCTGTGGTCCAACAGGTTCAACCTGATCTAAAACTCTTATCTTCTCTGATTTAGCAAATAGAAATCTAGACCCAGGAGCCAGCCGCCTACATGCACTTCAGGAAGCCCTCGGAATGGTTCCCAAGCATGTTAGACGTGAAGAATCCAAGATGTATCAGAAAGGATGATTTTGCTAATGCGGTGTATTTGTTCTGTTTTCTCTTGCTGTGATAAAACACCACCACCAAAACAGTTTATAAACACAAACTTTTAACTGAGTGTCTGGTTTTAGGGGTTTGGAACCCATGATGGAGGAGCAGAGGGATAATGGCAGGAACCACTGAGAGCTTATATCTCTAATAGTAAGCAGGAGGCAGAAAGAACACAGGGAATTGTCCCTCAAAGCTTGCCTCCAGTGACACGCCTTTCCAATAAGCTTACATTTCCTGATTCTTCCTACATAGCTCCACCAAATGGAGACCAACTATTTGAACATACGAGCCTGTGGGGGCATTCTTATTTAAGCCGCCACGAGCTGTATCAAAACTTTGCATTCAAATACAGTTTTGTTGTTGTTATTATTGTTCCTTTAAGTTCCGGGAGACTTTGCTGGGTACAAGAGAAATCATGCGGAAAGACTCTGTTTTACATGAGTCTGTACTCACCTGGTTTGATGTTATTAAAATGCCTCACAGTATCCTTGAGAACAGATTGTCAGATATCCGTCTGTTACTTCAGTAGAGGTGAATGCTTGGCAATTTGAATCTAGCTGAAATATTTCCTAGTGAATAACCTTGAGCCCTGGCAACAGGAAGTCCTTGTTCTGAGCTTTATTTTATGCCCTACTCGTTATATGACCTTGAAAAAATTTGTTTAAAATACCTAAACCTCATTTTCATTCATTTTGACATTGAGAGGATGCTAAGAAGCCTAACCTTGTGATAGTGTGGAGAGGGTTTCTAAAAGCATTAGCGCATGCTAATGTAAGCAAAGTACTCAATTCAGCATTCGGCATACATGATTTCAGTAGATGGGCATTGTAATTATGACTGGGATGTCCTCCACACAGCTTCACCCACAGCTCCTATGTCCTCATCTGCTTCCCCAGAGGAAGAAGTTCTCCAGAGACCTGCTACAAGCCAAGAACTCCTAGAGTACCGCTCTTCTTCAAGGCCATGGCTGTTTCAGTTTTTCCAAGAACTGACAAGGGGCCCCCTCAGAAGCTGATCCAGCTCTTTGTGTCATTTTTGTAGTTTGTGATAGGAAATAAATCAACCTTCAGCTAGGTCACCTTCCGGCTTTTGCTAGCAGCCAAGAGCCTTGGAGCCATGGAAGGGTGGTATGCCCTAGGAGTCTGTGTGGACAGACGTCCCTTAAATATCTTGTCTTCTGTACCAGACTGATAACTTCCTGGGTGACAATTTCCATCTAACAAAACGTTTAGTTTATGCCATTGTACATATGAATCTGAGTTAATAGTTAAAATACTACCACTAATAAATAGCATCTTATCCTGAGGTTCCTAAGTAGAGCATTTAGGTGATTTTTTTTTCCTGAAGTCAAAAGGAGTTTTTGAATTTCTTGTCTAAGAACAAATGTTCCATCAGCTGATGGTTTTTCAAGCAGGCCCATCAAGGTTGAAAACAGAAGAAAGCCCGGATCACAGAGGAATTCAGAAAAGCAGCCGGAGAAGAACTATGGTGAACCCAAGTTTTGCTTCACCCCACTCCTGCAAGGGTGGGTTGCTGTTTATCTTTGTTAAACATTCATTTGCCTCATCTGTAAAATCAAGAGCATACAGAAAACACCTTTTTTATTGTTGTGGGTGGGAGCATAAGAAACCAAAGTGTAAATTTAGTTTGATGTCCACTAAAACAAAAGACTGAAATTTTGTTTGTTGTTTTTAATCTTTCAAGAAAGAAATCTTTGGGCAGAATTAGATGTGCACAGGATTAAGTGGGGGAGATGTTTGTAAAGGACAAAGGAAGAAAGCAAGTGAAAATTGCAAGAGCCATTCTCCCTCCGGAGTGTTCTGGTATCCAGGGGTGGGGCAGGAGGAAGGCTTGGACAAGATGACCCTCCCGCTCTGCTTACTGCTTCAGCTGTTTCTGCCTAGACTGTAGACGTTTTTAAGACCTAATTGTACTTTAAAACCTGGTCCCATGCCACTGTAATGGGCTTGTACTGATATACTTACTAGCACCTAGGGGAGTGTGATTTTTTTTTCTTTTTTCATAAATTTTTTAATGGAGTCTTTGGAAATTTCACAACATGCATGTCAATCCCACTGCCAATTTTCCAGTCCTTCTATACCCACCCTCGACCCTTGTAGCCTCTGCAAAAGAGAAAAAAATTGCTCATTGTCTTTCCTGCCTTTCAATCACATATTCATTTGTCATAGAGTCCTTGAGAGCTGTGATGTGCCACACAGAACAGCTTTTGCCCAAACAGCTTTACTTACAAATGTTCATTGCAATGAATAGTTGGTCTTGTTCAAGGTCTCAGGCTTCTGGTACTCCATCAATACTGGACCCTTACTGAAACTTCTCTCAGCTGTGGCCACAAGTCATAGAGTGGCTACCATTCACACACTCTTGCAGGTCATAGATAGTGTAGATGCTGTGATGGATCAACTCAGAGCCCTGGGCATGGATCAGTGTTGTACCTGAGTTGGTTAGCTCCAGTTCCATTGGGAGCACCTACCTCAGGCAAAAGGGCCAGCTCTCCTGCATGCTGGGTCACCAGGAGATGTGATTTTAATGTAGATTCAAAGAGACAGTTGCTGAGGTGCTCAGTCAATTATACTTCTTACAGAAGAAGATCTGAACAGTTCATTTGTATGCCCATGAGGATGGATTAGAGATGTCTTGATTTACTGTGGATTAAGCTCCATTCAAGAGAAGTAACCAAGAGACAGACATGCGTGAACTCTAGTTCTGGCCAGGGTGCAAAACTATGCACCAATGGTACATGCATACTTGGAGAAGGCACCTGCTTAGTCCACATGAAGGTCTATCTAGATATGTCTACAGATTGGTCTACAGCCAAGGCATCTTATGCAACATGGAAGCACACTATCATTAAGCTTAAATCCTATGTAGTTGTGTATATGTGCACACATATGCCTCAAATAATCAATAGTAGGGACTGTCCAGTAAGAATCCACTCAGATTGATGAATTAAAAAAGGTAGCAATTAGCATGCATTAACTCACTCTCTGGAGGAAGGGGCAGCAACTGGGGGCTCCCATATTACTAAAAATGTGAGCTTTCATAATTAGTCATTTAAACATAAGAGTGTTTCTTTTATTAAAATCAGCTAAACTCATCACCTAGCAGGAAGGGTGAAGTTCTAAAGACTTAATTTATCTCTGCTGCTTTGTACTCTGTAGTGTCTTTAGAAATTGCCTATGAAGTGAAATGCAGTGAGGAAAGGCACATGGAAAGTTCCAGAGGAAACCTTTGTATTTATTCTGGGTGCGATTTTCCATTTATTAACAGAAGGAACTGTATCAAAAGTTCCTGTACTGGAAACAATGATTAAAAGCACCTTTTCATTTGATTCTAAAAAAGGGGGAAAGGATATTAGCTGTTACATGCACACACACACATACACACGCACGCACACACACAGACACATGCACACACACACGTGCACATATGCGCACACACGGACATGCACACACACGCACACAATACATGCACGCACGCATGCACACAATACATGTGTGCACATGCACACACACACATGCGCACACACACATATGCACGTGTGCATAGATGCACGCACACAAGACCAATTGTATCAGGTTGTTTAACTCTCAAACAGATGGCACAATGTGGCCTGGTCCCGGCTGGTTTGCAGGGCACAGACAATTGGTGCAGGTTTGTATGGGAACCATTCACACCCCGGTCATGAATTAGTTAACAGTCTACATAATCTTCATGTGCTGCTCTAAGATTTCAGGTATTTTAAATCTAAATGAAGGCACTTTGCTTATCCTGTGTAAATGGAACTTACAAACAGAACTGCAATTTCATTTAATAGCTATGAACCATTACTCTAATGGTTTGACAAATACCTATGAGGATAGACTGCAATATTTCATCCAAGAAAGGGCTGAATATTAAATAAATGTAACCTCCCAATGGGTTCTACTTTAACCCCCTACTAATTTTGGAGGGAGGACTTAAAAGCTGAAAGCATTTCAGAGTAAATGTTAGGGGTAGATGCAGCAGGTTCTGAGGTACAGATTAGCACTTTATCCTGGTAATCACAAATCCTTTCCTCATCTCCCATTATCACTTCAAGCTCATCACCACTGTAAAGTGTGGAACTTAACTCAGGAGCTGGGGACATCATCCCCTCATGTCTGATATTCTGCCAGGGGTTTCAACCATTAGCTAATTTCTCTCTTTCTTGTTCATACTTATTACATTCCTCGGAAAAAAACAAAACTAATATTTAACATTTATAGATCTCCTCTACGGTGGCAGCGATGCATCAAAGTGCATACCTTCATAACATACAAGAGATGACTCATCTTTCTATGGTGAGAGATTTTATCCAGCACACTAGATTCAGTGACTAAAGTACCATGGAGAGATTTTTAAAATGACAAAGCTCATAGGTTAGAAAATGTGAAGGTTGTGTGAAACCAGAAAAAATGATTTCTATAATTATCTTCTGTAATTAAGGCAAATTTTGATGTTGGCTGATTATAGAGTGGATAAAAAAAATAGGACAATGCCCCAAGGACAGATATGTTCATGGAGATTTTTGATGAGAACAAGGACAGTGTTCATGCTTGGTACAATGTCGACTTAGTTTCATTTGATGCATGAACTTTCCCTTCCCCTGAGGACATGTCACTTGTGAGTACCACATGTGATTATTTATTCTGATGACAAGGGTGGGGACATCTGTGCAGACCTACAGAATTGATCATGTTGGTAATAACCCGGACGAAATAACAGCAACTGCGAACCCTTTAATTATAACTGGCTTTGAAAAAAAAATCTGAAACTGCTTGTAATGGCTGCTTTCATTCTGTAGTTTTGTTTTGTGTTTGACAAGAGGGAGAAAAAAAAAAAACACGTGCTGAAAGCTGCTGATTATCCAGAAGCAATTACCAGGAAACCAATCAAAAGGCAATTTGGATTTTTAGAAAAGTGTGACTTATCAATTTATCCAATGGCGTTTTTTCTCTTTTTCCCCATTTCTAGCTAATTGGATGTGGTTTAAAAAATCATTTCACAAGAACACTGTTTTTTTTTTTAAAAAAAAAAAAAAAGCTACTAAAACAGACCAATAAACCAGACCTGAGACATGTCTTTCGCTGTTAGAATAATTGTCCCTGCCACTCCACCTATTCATTCCCTGAGACTCTTCTGGGTTTCCAGAATTTCTTGTGCTTAACGGCTGGGCTGCATCTGCAGCATATCCAGGAAAAGCTGTGAGGGAGCTCTTCCTCCAGCAACCAAGTGTGAGTCTAGTGCAGAGATGTGTTGTGCTGGAAAAAAAAAAGTAACCCTATGAAATTTCTAAATTACACAATATTTCTTCAAATGACAGGAAAAAGATATGAATGCATATAATGAACAGATCTGAGACAGAACTTAATCCCCTTTGTAGCATCATGAGGATTTAAAGAAAAATAAACAGTACATGAAGCATAGTCTTTCACCCTTTCACATCCCTGAGCCCCACCAGAGTACCCTGGATCTGTAACACGTGACGTGTATATACAGTTGGAATAGCAGAAGCTACTAGAACCCACTCATCTCTCTGCCAGCATATCTGTCGCAATATTTATGGCATAGCCATATATCTTTGTATATATGTTATATATATATACTAAAAATTCCATAGTACTTAAGTCTTCAAAAGTTTCCTCCCCCAGACAGCTTGAGACTCCAGTGCATGTGTGTTCTCATGCAGACACACAGACACACACACACACACACACACACACACACACACACACACAGTATTTCAGAGAGAGTGTTTCACTCTTTTATTGGGACAAATGTGCTATAGGCAATTTCTTTTCCGTCATGGCATCCATAGGTAAGATTTTGGAGGTTTCTTGTGATACCTGAACGATATTCTATATTAAAGGACAGAAAGAAAAGGGAGGAGGCAGGGAGAGGAGAGAAGGAAGGGCACCACAGAGATAAGAAGTGAGGGACAAAAGGGAGGAAAGGAAGAGAAGAAGAAAGGAAAGATGGAAGGAATGAAAGGAGAACAGAATGCAGGAAGGAAGGTGCACAGCCTTTGCAGTTCTGAAACATACTTTGCACTAAAAGGTGCTGAGGGCACGAGGGTAGAATTGCTTGCCTTTCAATATTCTATTTGCGAGAACATCTTTTCATTGATCTCTGTCTGTATGTCCCGGCAGTGTGCTGTGTTAATTTGTTTTTGAGATATAGATCCCATAGTGTTGTCGACACTTGTGCTTCCCATTAAGCCTCTTCGTGATGCTTCATTTCTACTTCTTTTCAGCAGACTCACGCCTGCTGCTGTAGATAGAACGCTAGATAAACCCAAACAAACAAATGAGACATAAAAAGTCTTTCCAATGAAGTTTACTTCACAAGGGAAATGTGTTTTGTTCTGACATGCATGGGGGCTTCAGATTTATTGACAAGTTCACTGTGACAAACCCTTATGCCATTTATTGTGCTTAAAAGAAAATGGGACTTTCACATTTATCTGCATTAGTAAAATTAAAAATTAAAGGAATGCTTGAAATTAAGATTTGGCTTTCTTATTTATTTAAATGGAAATAAAGTATGAACAGATTTGCTTTTAAGGTCACATTTTTCAGTACTCCTTATATGCTATCAATCTTAATATAAGTGTTATTTCATTATTATTTTATGTATGTGTGAATGAATGTAGTATGTGTGTGTTACATGCACATATGTGTGGATATGGTCCTTTGAGGATTCAGAATCAAGAGAAGTAGGTGAAATGACCCTTTCTCTTACTTTCCTTTTAATAAAAGGAGAGTAACTTGGAGAGACAGTCCCTTGCTGGACCTAGAGCTAGGCTGGTGACCAGCAAGCCCCAGCAATCCTCCTGTGTCTACTCTCCGTATCTCCAAGGTTACAAGCACATGGTTATATTCACTTTTTTGTGTGGGAGCAGGGGATTTGAACTCAGGTCCAATTCTTGCACAAGTACTTTACCCACAAAGCAACCTCATCAGTCGAAAGAAGTTCATATAAAAATTTCAAATCATATTTGACTTATTTATTTTGTATGTTTGTGTGTGTGTGTGTGTGTGTGTGTGTGTGTGTGAATGGATGTGTACATGCCATATTGCATGCATGAAGGTCAGAGGATAATTTGCAGGTGTCTTTTCTCTTCTTCCACCATCTGAGTGAAGCAAGATTAATAAAAATTCAGAGAGAAAGATATTGGGATTCAATCTGAAGACCAGAAAAGCAAAGCAACCAGCCACTGGCTTTTACTTTGATCTCATTCCGAAAATGGAAACCTGCCTCCAGGAAACCTCAGAATGAGACCGAGAGTTAGAATTATCTTCTCCTGTTTTATAATTCTCTCTAGTTCTGGGATTAAGGGCGTGCACCACTACCGTCTGGTTTCTATGGCAAGCTAGTGTGGCTACTGGGATTAGAGGTGTGTGTCATTGTGGCTAAAGGTGTTAAAGGAGTGTGTCACCATTGCTGGTGTGGGACAATGGTCTGTATTCCATTGCCTGGTCTGTAAGGCTGACCAGTGTGACTGATTTACTTTTCAAATCTTCAGGTAAGCTTTATTTATTGAAATACAAATGAAATGCCACCACATCTGAGTTCTGGGGGACCAAACTCAGGTTCTTAGACTTGGTGGAAGGCCCTATATCCACTGAAGCATCTTTTTGGACCCCGAGGAGATTTAGTAACATCACTACATGTTAACCGTTTAAGAGGTTACCTAGGTATCTTTTTCTCATGTCACAGATAAAGTAAGCAAGGCTCAGAGAAGCCTCTTGATCCCTCCATGGATCACAGTGCCTGTCAGCTGGTTTAGTATTCAGAATAATTATAAATGTCCATGTAGCAGATAGTTATGATTTTAAGTCTCTCTGGGCCCTATTGTACTAAGTGCTCATATTAGGGTCTCCCAGATGGAGCATCATATGCATAAAGTGTAATTTTCCTAATATCAACATAACTTGCTTTGTTTTTAGGGTGAATTGATTTGATAACTATTTATAGAGAACAAAGAAATTAAGTCTTCAAAGACCCTTTATCAAAGACTAAGGACAGTATTGTGAATTCAGATGTGTGGACAAGGGAAATGTTAATTAAACCAACCACATTTGAAATCGAAGTCCCCCGTTCTTCTGCCTGAGATGTTTTTCCATTACTGTGTTTTTGCTGGGAGTGAGGCATTGATTTGGCTCGGTTTTTCAGTGGTTCTAAAGTACTGTTCCCATTAGGCCAGGTATGAAACAGGTAATTTATTTAGAGATGCCCAGAGAAGGCTTGATGTTAGAGAGCTTCAGAGTGCATGATGGGTGCGTGCATGTTTCAAAGACATTTTTTCTTCTTCTTTTGTCTCTCCAAGTCCATCGGAGATTTTCAAAGCAAGGTGCACAGAGAAAATGGCACTATTTATAGGCAGCCTCTGATTTCCACTCTGCCTTCATTTAGCTCTTTTGTGCCCTGTCTGCTGGCCATGATGGCTTGTGGGCACTTGAGATACATAGAGACCCATGGCTGTGGTCCATCACCAAGTGGTAGGGATGCTTATACTGGTTTATTTTACTAGAGTGTTGTTTTCTGGAAAACTGGTAAGTAACAACTGTAGTTGTTATTTTTAACTTTGAGGGGTCTGCCACCCAGCTCTCAAATAAACACACAAAGACTACTTCTTACTGTTGAATGCCCAGCCTTAGCTTGGCTTGTTTCTAGGCAGTTTATCTAACTTAAATTATTTCATTTCGTTTAAACTACATTTTGTCTCTGCACCTTTTACCATTCTTTATTCTATATATCCCTCTTTCCTTCTTACTTCATGGTTGGCTGTGTGGTGGGGTGACTGACTGGCCGCTTCGTCCTCCTCTCCTTCTCTTTTTCTCACTTCTCCCTTTTCTAGATTTCTCCTCCTATTTATTCTCTCTGCTTGGCAGCCCTACTTATCTTTTCTCCTGCTTAGCTATTGGACATTCAACTCTTCGTTAGACCAATCAGGTGTTTTAGGCAGGAAAAATAATACAGCTTTACAGAGTTAAACAAATGCAACATAAAAGAATTCAACACATCTTTGCATTATTAAACAAATATTCCATGGCATAAATGAATGTAGCATATCTTAAACTAATATTCCATGACATTTTCCAATTTTTGTCTAAATAAAAATGAAAGGTTTTAATGTTAACATAGTAAAACTATATACAATAGTTTCAAGTCCGTTTTAAATTACTTCACAATATTCAGTCCTTTTGCCTTTAGTAAATTCGAGAAAATACTCCATTATCTATCTTATCTTAGTGATTCCAAAGTTTTATACCTAATTTACTTTCTATCATAACTAAGAAAACTATAGCTCTATTTAGTCTTTAACTCCATCAAAGACCACAGAAGGATGTAATATAATCTAACAACAGACACATATGGCTGCCTGTATAGTCATCCATCTTTGATATATAGGCCTAAACTATCTGGCAGTCTTTTCAGTGAAGCAGGAAATTTAAAGGACTATCCTATATTGTATTGGCAAAGTTCATCCGTTGCTTCCCTGCGAGTCCTACAGAATATCTGGTGGACTCTTCTGTGAAGCAGAATTCTCAAAGGATTGTCCTACCTTGTCCTTGCAAAGTTCAGCAGTCTTTTTCCTGTGTCCCACTTGTCCAATCTGTACAGAATACTGTCAGCAGTAAAGAAAAGAATTGTTTCTTGCCTCAATGACTAGCCTTGCCACATTGAAAGCAAACTCTGCATGGAGTTTCTTGATACCTATCACCCTTTTATGAAATCAATTGGTGTTGCCCGGAACAGATGTATCTTAATGTCTTGAAAAACCTTAGGTTATTAAACAGTATGATGACACAGTCTGTAGTCTTTTGAAATAATCTGTCTAAAATTTATCTGTTTAGCCTTGAAAACATATCTAATGTGACTACAAGTTTGATTTTACAGATTGACTACTAGCCTCATTTTGTAATTATTACATTTTTAAATGAGATATATAAGTACAAGACCTCAAACAAGAGTAGAAACATATACAGTATAACAAAAATAACTAAATTTTTATCAATATATCACAACCCATGCCAATGCAAAATATCTGAGATTAATAGTTGTCTTTTATCCTATATTCCCCTAAGTAATAACAAACACCCATTACCCACTAAACAACCAACAACTACCCACCCAAACTATTGAGAATGTGGGCATCATCCTCTCTGGACTGCTTCCCATTACCTGTGTGAGAAGGCATCTTCAGGGGTCCCTGAGAAAATTAAATAACGGCTAAGTCCTGTGAAGACCAGCTGTAACCTTTGTTGATATATATCACCTGTCAAGATACAGGAGGTTCCCCATGACCTGATCCATGTTAACCCTCAAAGAATTCACAGCCTCTTGTTTTCTGTGGAAACTAAAGCATAACCTCTTCCCCAATGTAACATATTTCTTTTTTACTTCTTTTTTAAAGTTAAGATAGATCTGGAGTATCTAGGTAGGTTCAATTTAGCAATCCAGTTTAAAATCTTATGTCTGTTAGCTGTTGTTGCTTTCTCAAGCACATTCAAAAAAATCAAAATCAACACAACACTATATAGGAAGGATCTGGACTCCCTGAATGTTTTCCATCATTATGTTGCTTTTTCTTTTTTATTACTTATCTCTTTATAAAATAATTATTTTTATTATTTTTACACTATTTTTTTCTTTCTATGACAGTATATATCCCTTTTCTTTTCTTAAGTCTACACATATTGATAAACACCCTGTAACCTGTTTAGAGGTTTTTTTCCCCATCTGCATCTGTCTTTCTGAATTGCTCTATCCCTTTCTGTACATGTGAGCCTTTTAACTGATAATTGGCATGGTTTTGACTAGGACCTTGGCTTTGGTGGCTGGCTCTACTTGCTTCCTGTGTGTCTACTTCTTGGGCCATGAGAGTCCAGCTTAAAGCTTGCTGCTTGGTATTGGCACAAAAACAGAGAGAGTGACCAATGGAATCGAATTGAAGACCCGGATATTAATCCACAAACCTATGAACACCTGATTTTCGACAAAGGAGCTAAAATTATACAATGAAAGGAAGAAAGCATCTTTAACAAATGGTGCTGGCATAACTGGATGTCAACCTGTAGAAGAATGAAAATAGATCCATATCTATCACCATGCACAAAACTCAAGTTCAAATGGATTAAAGACCTCAATATTAATATGTCCACATTGAACCTGATAGAAGAAAGTGGAAAGTAGTCTGCAACACATGGGCACAGGAGAACCCCAATAGCACAGACAATAAGAGCAACAATGAATAAATGGGACCTCCTGAAACTGGGAAGTTTCTGTAAAGCAAAGGACACTGTCAGTAAGACAAACAGGCAACCTACTGAATGGGAGAAGATCTTCATCAACCCCACATCAGACAAAGGTCTGATCTCCAAAATATATACAGAACTCAAGAAACAAGACATTAAAACTCTAATTAACCCAATGAAATACTGAACTGAACAGAATTCTCAACAGAAGAAGTTAAAATGGCCAAAAGACACTTAAGGTCATGTTCAACCTTCTTAGCGATCAGGGAAATGCAAATCAAAACCACTTTGAGATACCATCTTAACCTGTCAGAATAGCTAAACTCAAAAGCATCAATGATAGCCTATGCTGGAGAGGATGTGGAGTAAGGCGAACACTCATCAACTGCTGGTGGGAATGCTAACTTGTGCAACCACATTGGAAATCAGTGTGGTAGTTTCTCAGGAAACTGGGATTCAACCTACCTCAGGATCCAGCAATTCCACTCCTGGGAATATACCCAAGAGATGCCCAATCAGACTACAAAAGCATTTGTTCAACTATGTTCATAGCAGCACTATTTGCAATAGCCAGAACCTGGAAACAACCTAGGTGCCTCTCAGTAGAAAAATGGATAAAGAAAGTGTGGCACATATACACATTAGAGTTCTACTCAGTGGTAAAAAACAATGACATCTTGAATTTTACATGCAAATGGAGGGAAATAGAAAACACTTTACTGAGTGAGATAACCCAGACCCAAAAAGAGGAATATGGTATGTACTCACTCATAAGTGGATTTTAGCCATAAATAAAAGACATTGAGACTATAATTCATGATCCTAGAGAAGCTAAATTAGAAGGTGAACACATAGAAAGAAAAACATATATTTATCCTCCTGGATATTGGAAATAGACAAGATCGCTGGGCAAAAGTTGGGAGCATGGGGGTGGGTGTGGGGTGGGTAACGGAAGATGGGAAGAGAGAAGGGAGAAGAGGAAGACTGGGGAGAGCTTGGGGGTTGAGATGGAGGAAGGGTGGATATGGGAGCAGGGAAGAAGATATTTTAATTAAGGAGCCGTTTTAGGGTTGGCAAGAGACTTAGCTTTAGAGGGGTCCCAGGTTTCCAAGGGGATTTCCCCAGCTAGGTCCTTGGGCAGCAGAGGAGAAGGTGCCTGAACTGGCCTTATCCCATAGCCACACTGATGAATACCTTGTATATCACCGTAGAACCTTCAACCTGTGATGGATGGAGATAGAGACAGAGACCCACATTGGAGCACTGGACTGAGCTCCTAAGGTCCAGATGAAGAGCAGAAGGATGGAGAACACGAACAAGGAAGTCAGGACTGCGAGGGGTGCTTTCACCACTGAGACAGTGTGACTGATACAATGGGAGCTCACCAAGGCCAGCTGGACTGGGACTGAACAAGCATGTGATCAGACGGGACTCTCTGCATGTGGCGGACAATGAGGGCAGACTGAGAAGCCAATGATAATGGCACTGGGTTTTGATTCTACTGCATGTACTGGCTTTTTGGCAGCCTGCTCTCTTTGAATGCACACTTTCCTAGACCTGGATGGAGTTGGGGGGCCTTGGAATTCTCACAGGGCAGGGCACCCTGACTTCTCTTAGGACTGGAGAAGGAGGGGGGAAGGGAAGGGGAAGGAGTGGGAAGGAAATGGGAGGAGGGGAGGAGGTGGAAATTTTTAATAAACAAATAAATTAATGAAAAAACAACTGTGCAACAAATGAGAACAATGACCTAAAAATGTAAACAATGTATAAGTATCTTGATCAGAGGTCAAAATGTATAGTGCAAAATAATAAATATATCTTAAAATTGAATCAATATACAAAATGTCTTAAGCAGAAGTAGAAGCATGCATACAATAAGACAAAATAACTTTGCCTAGGTGTACAAATATTCTAGATAGAAATAGGAGCATATTCAATATAATTTGAATTTGTATTAATATATAAGAATCTATACCAATGTAAATTGCCTATATATAGAAGCTCACAAGTATTTATGCTATTACTCACTATTATTATTAGTGTGAGTCAGCTCACACTGATCTACTATTATCTCATTCAATCTAGGTTTGTGCCCCGTGTTAGGTGCCAATTCATTGTATGAGGCTGCTTGTTTGTTTTCTGGCTGCCCAGACTCCCAAAATAATCACACAAACTCTATATTATTTAAATCACTGATTGGCCAATCACTTAAGTGTATTTTTTGCTTACTCTTATATCTTAAATTAACCCATTTCTATTCATATTTTTACCACAAGGCTCCAGCTGGCAGCTTGCATCTTTCCTCTCTGTTGGCTACATGACATCTTCTTGACTCCACCTACTCTCTCTCTATATTTCTTCCATCCTGGTTATATTCTGCTAAGCCATTGACCAAAAGCAGCTTCTTCATTCATTAACCAATGAAAACAACACATATACAAAAATATTTCTCACACCAGAGGTGTGTTTGACCTGGAACTGTTTCAACCCCCCAGCTTTGGAATATCAGTTTCTTGTACGGTGGCAGGCATCCTTTATTTAGTTTTTTGTTTCTATTTAATACGAAAAAGTTTGTTTAAGTGCTCTGCTGGGTGGCAGAGTTTCTTAAAAGAGATATAGCTTGTTTCTTTCCCTTTTTTCGAGCTTTCTCAGGCTCCACATGAAAATATGGGCTTCATGTTGGAACACCAAAATGCAGGGTTTTATTTCTTTTGGGAGTGTACCACCCAGGTCCCAAATTAAATAAGTCTCCATTAAATAAATGGAGACTTATTCTTACTTTTGAATGCCTGGCCTTAGCTTGGTTTGTTTGTATCCAGTTTTTCTAACTTAAATTATCCCATTTCTCTTAAACTACATTTTGTCATTGGACATTTTACCTTTCTTTATTCTATATATCCCTCTTTCCTTCTTACTTCATGGGTGGCTGTGTGGCTGAGTGGCTAGCCCTTGGTGTCTTCCTCTTCTCTTTTTCTCATTTACTACTCTTCTAGATTTCTCCTTCTATTTATTCTCTCTGGCTGGAGGCTCTGCATGTCCTTTCTCTAGCCTAGCTATTGGCTGTTGAGTTCTTTATTAGACCAATCAAGAGTTTTAGGCAGGTAAAATAACACAGCTTCACAGAGTTAAATAAATGCACCAAAAAAGAATGTAATACATCTTTGCATTGTTAGACAAATATTCCATAAATGAATGTAGCACATTTTCAACTAATATTCCACAACAGATAACTTTATCCTTTTCCAAGTCCACATTTGTAAAGTCTTCCACTGAATTTCTTTTCTTTTTTATTTCTTTCACACTAGTGACCTAAGATGTAAAGTCTTTCTGTAGCAGAAACAGTTAACCACCTCCTTAGGTAGAGTAGCTTATGGATGCTCACGTTCCATGACAAGACATGAAATTGTGAGAAAAATAACACTGCTCTGCTCTCGCTGGATTATCTGCATCTTACTAAACAGTGAAGACCAGTGTCCATTATAGTGTTTAGTCACATTCTGGGGTAGTCTACATGGATCAGTGTAAGGAAGGGACCAGCAAGAGAGACTTTATTCCTAAGCTTTGTTTTTTTACTCAGTATTTTGACATAACAGCCTAAGATATGGAACAGTAGAATTGTGACAGTAAAGGGAAAACAATGTTTTTATTTTTTCATTATCTTTGCCATCATGTAATCAACTTTTTTTCCAGAGTCAGAAATTTCACGGCCCCCTCCATGTGTAAGGGTCAACAATGAATATGAGAGACCTAGAGTAAATCACAAAAATTCATTATTTTTCATAATAATTCATCATTAGAGTAAATCTCCTATTCATCATTTAAACAGTAGTTTTTGTTTCAATGGAATGAGATGGTATTTCATTGGTTATAAAATAATAAAATAATTTATAGAATAATGGACACTTCAAGAGTATATTTTTTGGGGTAGACATTTAATAGCAGAGTATTTGTCAAGGACTTGGGTTGAATCCCAGATCTCTCTCTCTCTCTCTCTGCCTCTGTCTCTCTGTCTCTCTCTCTCCCTTGTGTGTGTGTGTGTGTATGCATTTGTGTACTCAAGTAGACAATCAAGATTTCTTAACTACTAAAGAGAGTTACCCAAACATAAGGGAGGTTCCCTTTTTCTTATACATTCATTTCTCTGCATACCAAATAGGTAACTCTAAATGTTCAACCATTTATTCTAGACATGGATAAAAGATCAACATTTGATATACACAAATGCCATCCAAAATTGCTGAAGTATTAAGCATATAAAAATAAGAGGGGGTCACCAAGGACTGTCTTTTGATAAGGGCAAGGATGGAGTCAAACTGACTTGACCTTAATAGATCTCTATTTATAACAACAGCAAAAAGGCCAAGATGCTAGTACGAAATGTTACAAATACCTACTTTAGGATGACATGTCTGAGATCTGACTTCAATATTGTGAAAGAAAAGGAATAAAAAAGGAACCAAAACAAAACCACAAAGCAAAATAAAAACTCATTAACAAAAAAAAATCAAACAGAACCTACCATAGATACATCAGCTAGTTACTCTGTATTTTGTTTGTTCATTTATTCAATCTTTATTTACTATATATGGCATATAATATTTATGATACCCTACTCGTCATGTGCTTGGCTTTAGGTACATGTTAAAGTTCTGGGGATCAATGTAATGGCTGCTTCTCAATGCAGATGCTTAAATTGAGATTAATTAAAACCAAAAATAATTAAAAATTCTGCTAGTCATATGTCTATGCATTTAAGAAATAATTTAACATGGTAGAGGGGTAAAACATTCTTCAAAGAGTCCTTAGCTTAGGCATGAAAGAAAATATGAGGCTAGATGAGCAAAAGGAGTTACTTTAATTTAATTTATGATATAAGAGATAGTTAATAGGAAGCCTAAGCTAGTAGGCCAAGCGGTGTTTTAATTAATATGGTTTCTGTTTGATTACTTCGAATGTGGGTAGCTAGGGAAAGAAACAAGCAGCCTCTGCCTATACTTCACGATATCATTTGTCCATAGCCATGGAATTTCATGATTTATGTTGAGTCACTACCCTCTGTCAATCCTCCTCATATTTGTGTAGACAAATTGGGTCTGATCGATGGCAACAATTTAGCTATCTCAACCTATCTGAAATATGGATTTTGAATTCCAGGCTCCAGGTCCAGGGTGTGTCATCACTCAGGAAGACATCCACCTAAGTCAAAGTAGATTGCAGAGCTGGTACATGCACTGAATCTATTTGGTGGCATGGTCAGTCTCCTCCATAACAAATTCCTGGCCAGTTGAGGACCATTCTTTCTCTTTGTATTTCCCTGAGACCTAAAAGTAGGTGATTTTAAAATTACTTATGCTATGAAAGACTTTGATCCCATCATCTTTATGTTCTTTGGCCTCAACATCCAATGCACATTCTCAATGGAAGAAAAGGGGTAACTGGGTCCTACGTCTCCAGAGGGTCCTATGTCTAATGGATGACATTTGTCAGAGATGGGTGCTAGTTTGGCAATGTTCAATAATGAATGGGTAAATTTATTAAAAAATGAGTTCTATTCACTTCCAATGGCTATAAATTGGTATTAAATTTAAAGAAGCTTCTCAGCTGAGGCCTGTTGTGTGGAGTATTTGATTGTCAAGAGGTAACATTCAAACAATTTGGGGCTCCAAAAAGTCTTTTTGGTTGTTTATGTTGTGATTTTTTACAAAGATAATTTTTTTCAATGAAACAAATATAGAGGAATTCCTGCTGAAAACCATATACATGTGAGTGTGTTGTGAGAATGTACATGCGTGCATGAGTGTGTTGTGAGAATGTACATGCATGCATGAACGCACGAGCACATCACCCCTTCCTTTCTCCTTCTTGGTATTGTTTTGAGATATCAAAAAATTAATATAAAATAAAATATCTACTACCATTATATAAGATAAAGTTCCAAGTGAGACCACTTCTAATGACATAAGTCGTGATGTAAATGCACACTAACGGGAGTAAAAGGTGCCAGTAGAATAGGAAATCGCTTTTAGTTAAGGATAGCTTTGATGACGTAATGGGTGAGGTGAGATTTAAATGAGCATGTTAAATATAGCTAACTAATGGATACCAGTAGCACATGAAAAGGCACGTCTGGTAGAAAGGACTGCGGGATCAGCAACTTCAGAATCAGCTTCACAGAAGAAACAAATGTTCCCACAGAAATATACACAATGATCGTAAGAGGCACCTCAGAGGATGAAACTGAAATCAAGAGACAGGAACCTCCTTATCTTTGCGGAGGAATTTCTCTGAAGTTAAAAGGACTAAAACCCAAATGACATAAGACAGGCCTCTACTGATGATTGCTGAAGACTGTGGCCCTTGAAGCTGAAGATGGAAATGCTGCAGTGCCCTACTTTGCAAGGATGCAGCACAGAGGTCTCTGAGGGTGATGGTGGGGTCCATGAGGCATTCCTCGCTCGATCATTCGTTTCTATTACTGTTAAAAAAATGACAAAATTTTTCAAGGTAATTTGTTAGTTCTTTGCAATTTGAACTTTTATTATTTTCTCAGTTCCTCTAAACATTGCTATAGCAGAAATACGTACTTTGTTGTATTAGTTCATAGATTCATACCATTTTATACTTCTCAAAACAATGTACAAACCCTAATACTTTTAATGAATAAGTAGTCATTTGCAAACACTATCTTTTTCGTTTCAGATGGCAAAATCAGCATGCATGGATATTTTTGCATGGACACAAAAGATTCTTGTACATAGAAACTTCTTTAGGAGAGCAACATCGTGACAGAATGAAAATGTAATTTGCTTCCAGTTGAGAAATCAAGGAGATGACAAAATGCTTCCTTGTCTCTTCCTTTAACTGGGGTTTGATCAGAATGATGCATGTTTTTCTAACATGTTGTATGGATGAATTAGTCTTTTTCCATTACCCTGCCTTGACCCTTCAACCAGCTCTGGATGATGCCCTTTTACCCTACCAATGGTTTCTTTTTAAAATCTGGATTGCATGGATGAATGAAAGCCTATGCTAGATTTGTCTCTCCTGTTTATTATTCTCTTGTTCATCCCATCCCATCTAGTTCTCCCTCTGCTTTCCAGATAAGAGAGAAAACGTGAACATGCAGTCCTCACCTGTGAATGGGGTGGGATGGAATCTCAGAAGTTTTAACTTCTATTTTCGCAATTCTGAAGGTGTCAAGCATTTTCTCAAGTATCCATTGGGCATTTGTATTTTTCTGAGGTCTGTCTACTCAAACTTTTGGCCCATTTCTTGATTGTATGATTAAGTTTCTAATTGTCGCCATACTTTAGGAATCTTGGGTATTAATACTCTGTCAGATAAGTAGTTGACAAAGATGTTTTTCTGTTTTGTGTTTATTCTTTACTGCGGTGGGAAAGATGAGAGTTCACAAGTTTATCTGGCCCATTCACACTCCTGCTTACCCTCTCCAGTATGCATGTAATTGTCAGTGTCCAATTTTCAAAGACCAAGAAAGAAGTCATATCAGAGTCAGATCAACAAATTACAGTGACAATGTTGGGGAATAGGAACCCTTTTACATAAATGAAAGAGAGCATAAATTGTGTAGGATTTCCACTTGTGCAAATACTGTGGAAACTGGTATGGAGGTTCTTCAAAAAGTGAAAAGTAGAATCAACATATGACTCAGCCATACTACCTGTGAATATACCCAAAGGACTGCAAGTCAACACACTGCAGAGATGCCAATACAGCCACGTTTTACCTCTAGAGTAGTCATAGTAATTCTTCCAGGAAACAGAAGTAGCCTAGATGCCCATTGAAAGATGACTTGATAAAGAAAATACGGTAGACACACGTAAGGGAGTTTATTCATAAAGAAGACTGAAATCATGATATATGCAGGGGAATGGACAGAACAGAAAATCATTATTATAAGTAAATATAGTAATGATTTGTGATAGCTGTCTTGAGCTTACTCTTCATGTTCACACTTGATATCCTTTGATTAATATATCTCCAATCCACCTACCTCAGACCTTGATAAGTACCATATCACTCTCTGCTTCTATACGGCCTTTATTTTTAGGTTTTCAGATAATTTGCATATGACTAAGCTCATGTGGTATTTCTTCCTTTGTCTGGCTAATGTCTTCTAGCTTCAGGTTGTAAACGACAGTATTTCCTTCATGTGTGTGCACATGCACATGTATGTGCACACACGTGTGTATGTATGGTGTATCTATATTATTTGCATATGGACTTATGTATATATATATGTATATATAGAGGTCAGAGAACAATATTGGGTACTTTACTTTCTTTTTCTCCACCTTATATTTTGAGACAGGGCTTCTGATTGAAGCTGGGACTCACTGACTGGCTGGCCTGGCTGGCCAGTGCACTCCAGGATTCATCCATCTCTACTCCCAAAGCACTGGGGCTGCAGACATGTGCATCACCATGCCCAATTTTTATATGGATGCGGGACTTCACACCCAGATCCTCAAGTTTGTGCAGTTGACAGTTTATCAAAGGAATCTTCCCAGGCCCAAGTATTCCTTCTCATTGACCACATTACCTGAACATAGAAACTATATTTTCTTTTATCTTTCATTGGTTGAAGAACATTACGGTTTATTTATTTTATGCCTTGGTTGTTGTAAATAATGATGCAATGAATGGGAGTTGGAAAGGGTGCAGATGTCACATTGATATACTGAGTTCATATTCTTTTCATAGATACCAAATGTGGGTTGCTGGGTCATGTGAGGTTTTATTAAAGTTTCAGAATATTTCCTCTGGAATTTTTTCAAAGGATGTGTATTTTTCTTGAATGGAAATAGTCTCCAGAGCCTGAGGATGAAGCATTCAAATTGAATTAATATAAGTACTTATAGTTTTCAATACTGGATTGAAAACTTAAAAGAACTAGGTGTCATGGATGACAAGGAATCGATTTCCTCTTGAAATACACTATTTTGTTACGAGATCTATGAAAAATGGTCTCTTTCGTGTTATATTTAATTCTGTTGACTGACATTTCTTTTTATCATTAGACTTACTACACATACCAGTGTTTTTAAAGCTGGTATTTGGGGAAGGGGATTGAAAAAGTAAGTGAACACTCAGACTTCGTAACCCATTCTCTCACATGTGGCATGCCTATAATAGATAGAGGAAGGATACTGGTTAATTGTAGATTCATTACATTCTCATACATAATTTCATACATGTAGATCAGATTCACACAGAAGATGGAAATTCATCTTTGATGGAAAAATATAGAAATATCCTGAATAAAAACAACTATGCTCTTAGAGCCACTGAAAGATGCAGATATTTCCAGCTCTGTTTCTTTCTTTGGGGTATGGATTCTGTAAGACCAAAACTAAAGTTGCTTGATCCAAATTTGGAAGCAGCTAATTGAAAGTGGATTGTAAAAACTGACTTCCTATTGACGGTTCACGTTCCCTTTGAATATCTTCATCTATAAATTTCTGTGACGGGTTAGGAGCCTTTCCTAAATAATTCCCTATGCAGGCGTGTGTATTAAAAATAGCTTGTCAAATTGACTAAGAGGGAAGCTCAGTGTTGCCCGGTCCATCTCCCTACACAGACACATTTTGACACAGTGTATTTGAGTGCTAATAATGACATTAGAAGATGTTGGAGAGAGATCTAATTCAGCATGCAGAAGTGACTTTGCTGTCATCTCCCATTTTCTGCACAATTGACAGCAGATACTTGGGGCTGAATTTTTATTTCAGGTCAAATTTCCAAGGCATGAGGCTGTCTGTTAGGAACAGATAAGACCAAAGCCAATATGAGAGCACTTGTTGGAAGTGTCAGTAGTGCTGAGAATTTGAAAGGGATGCTTCAGTTTTCTGTTTAGGACATGACATAACAACATATGTTTTAGCAGCAAGAAAAACCAACCAGAAGCTCCCTGTCATTTTCTTATGGTTCCTACTGGGAAGACTTCAGAAAGGAAGTCAAATTTCTTTGGAAGAAGAGATGATTTTTTTTAAAAAAAAGAACCACACATATATAACCTTTTCTTTTCATTTTATTTTTCCCTAGCCAACATTCCTTAGAATATTCCAAATAAATGTGACTTGCTGGTAATTCTTAGATTTTAACAGAAAGTTCAATAAGCCTCAGCATTTCACTTTCATCGGCGAGAAGCAGGTGGCTAGAACTATGTCGATGTAGCAGATGAAAAATTGTAGGAAATGAAAAGATGATGGCTTGGAAAATTATTCAGATGGGCTGATGCACCAAATTAAATGGAAAACGAAGGTAAATCTCAAAGGTCGCTTTGTCTGTGCTCTAGTTTAGCCTATAGGTGTCCAAAATTTACTTGACTGGCAAGCACTTACCTGCTTCCTTCAGCTCAGAGATGCCAAGTTAATAGTCACAACTAAGAAGTTAATGTGTGGTTAGTACTAACATTTGATTGCTCAAAGCCATGGATTTTGAAACTCATCCTTGCTCCTTTAGGTGTATTTTATTTATTTATTAACAGAACAAAAGCTGTACAATCAAAGAAAAAAATTCTGAATATTCTCACAACCCTAACCTGGATACGGTTCTTTCCATAGCAAAATTCCTAGTGTTGACAGCCTCTCGCCATTTAAATACTTACTGTGGTGTGTGAATTAAAGTCTGTCTTCTTAGGTTTCTCTTCAAAAAAGAGTGATTTAAAACCCAATCAAGGACCTAAAGATATTATTTGATGTATGACTTTCAACCATGTTCCATTATAGATGACTCCTTCTTTGAAACAGAACCCTTGGGGAATCCTAAATTCCAAACCTGAAACTATCCTACAGCAGACCCGATTTGCAGTTTGTAATGCAAGTGAACCCCTCATGAACTCATTTATCTCAGGAGACTCGTGTCTCACACTGTTCATGTTTTCTTGCAGCCTGGCCTCTGGGATGAGCACATTCCTATTTTTCTCCTCTTTATAGCTGCATTTCTTTGCGACGTTCTACATAGACAGTAGGTTTTACAGCATGATTGCCACAAGGTTGTTCTGTGAACACATTTTCTTTAGCATTCCATGAAAGCATTGCTGTTTTTATTTGTGTTTATTCTACTTACATAAAGCAAAACTCAAAAGGTATGGTCTTCTTCCTTCTAAATAGGCAGCTATTTTCACTGTATGTGAGTTTTGCCTTCAAGAAATAAATAGTATCAAAAAAGAGGAAAATATAATATTTTTGGAAATCTATGTATCAATTCCAAGAATTAATTATTGTCCCAACTTTTCTAGAAACTTCTCTATCCAAATTTTCTTTGGATCCAGAATATCTCTGCAAAGAAAGCACTTCATTGTTTATCTACCAGCTCACTAATTTATAATCAATCACCATTATTTGCCAACAGTGTTATTAAGTGTCATCACTATTATCTTTTTCTATCAATGGTCTAGTTATAAGAATTGATTGCAGTGATCTTCCAATTTTAAGCAGTAAATAAAATCTGCTACAAAAGGACAAGAGCTGTACTCTGGTGGTGGGCAGCTAAGTGAGAAAGTTCCTGTCTCCGTGTGCTGTTTGGTTCTGTGATTGAAAGCTATATTTTACGAAAAATTTACTCTTGCGTGTGTGTGTGTGTGTGTGTGTGTGTGTGTGTGTGTCTGTGTATAAGTATGTATCTTGTGTGTGCTGTTGTCTCCAGAGGCCAAATGAGGGCATTTGAGTCCCTGGAGCTTGAGTTACAGGTGGTTACCACATCCTTGGTGTGGATGTGGAGAACTGAACTTGGGTCTTCTGCAAGTGCACCAGGTGCCCTTTACTTCTGGACCCTTTCCCCAGCTGCTGGAATTCATTTTTAATCTACAATATTATTACTGGGCTAGGAGCAATGCCTCTAATGATTTTGAGGGGGGTATAAAATGATATAGACTAGATAAATTTTGTATCTTCATTCAGTAATATGAGCTGCAATTTATATAGAAGATTTTTTTCCTCGACTGATCATTTTGATTTGTTTAACCTGCGAGTAAACAGTGAGCATCCAGAGCTGTCAAGACATTGCAGGTTGTTTAATTTTTCTTGTTCCATTGCAAGTGTTTTCTATGACCCATTTGCTTCCTAATCAGTCCCAGATGAACATACACAGTCAGGCGTGTGCACCCACATACACATACACCTTTTGAAAATGGTTCTGTTCATTAACAAACTCATGCATTATTAGCAAATGTCTGCATATTCATGTAGCTAACCCCTTGCTTCTTTATGTAAGCTGGCCTTTCCCTGTGCTGGGAGGGAATTTTGAAGAGTGGGGAAAAGAAGCAGCAGCCACACAGGGGATGTTTACCATTAGAGAGTTGCTTGTGCATTTGGAAAAGTGCTGCAAGCATTCACACGGGGAAACTTGTAAGGCGTTCTATTCTACGGGTACCTGGAGAGGTGGTTAACTCGAAGACAGAAAATCTTTTTTTTTTGTTTTTGAGGGTGGATAGAAAGATGTAAGGACATTTAGTGAGAAAAATGTCTCTCCAAATAGTTAATAGGCTGTTCTAGGAAACAGAGTATAATACAACATGCCCTTCCTCTACCATTTCCTTTAGAGGTTGGTGAGGGAGAAAGGGCAGAGTAATTATTCATTCTAGTCTGTTCCCCCAGTTACAAGGTGGAGCAAACAGCAGATACGCAATTTACCAATTTGTGGGCTTCTCCAAATCATATTCTGACTAAAACCCTGGAAATTTCTGGCTCGTTCTCACATTGCTGAACCAGGAATCAAGTGTGGAGGGATTTCTGTGTGCCCCCAATTTAATTCCCAGAGACAGGGAAGGGCTAAGCCTAGTGAGAAGAGAAACACAGTCATGTAAAGAGGTTGGGGTTCTGGAAGAAACCCCTTATACTACATACCTTCTCTAGCTACAAAGACACTTCTTTGTACTGAGCATAGTACCTAACATCCTCCCCCACCCCAAAATAGATCTCTGGGAAAAAAAATAGATTTAGTTCACAAAACTCTGTCATCCAGGGACACTACAAAAGTGTGACCTTACACAACCGATGCCATCGCGATTTTTAACCAGCTAGAGTGGCTCCTTTAAAAGTTAATATTTATCTTGCCATAATATTTACCTTCACAGGGTAAGTGCTGCTATTTTCCCATGGCTGCAATGAAGAATTGTGGTAAAATAAACTCACCTCTGTCAGATAAATGTCAGATGTTTAATGAAAACCACCGGATGAATGTCCCAGGTTTACATTAAATTTGATGAGGGTCTAGCCTTCAAGCAAAATTTAGCACGCGCACGTGCGCGCGCGCGCACACACACACACACACACACACACATTATAGGAGTTTCTGTTCAAAACTGGGGATTACAGGAAATGAATTTGGGGACTGCACATGATTCAGGGAAAAGATGGCTGGGATGGGAATACAGAGACTAGTTCTGTGTAGTGTTTTGATGTTCTGTGTAGTGTTTTGATTCTGGCAAGATAACTGAGGCAAGAGATGATCCAATTTTTCTTTTTTTCAAGACAGGGTTTCTCTGTGTAACAACCCTAGCTGCCTGGAACTAGCTCCTGTAGACCAGGCTGGCTTCAAACTCACAGAGATCTGTCTGCCTCTGCCTCCCAAGTGCTGGCATTAAAGGTGTGCGCCACCACCGCCTGGTTTGATTCAAACTCTTACAGCTAAAAGTTGGAATCTGCAGCCTATGGTCAGTAACAGACATTAGTGTGTTCATATATGATTGCAGAATCTCAGCTAGACTAGGATCTTAAGATTGTTATCTATCTATCTATCATCTATCTATCTATCTATTATCTATCTATCTATCTATCTATCTATCTATCTATCTATCACCTATCTCTCATCTATCTATCTATCTATCTATCTATCTATCTATCTACCATATATCTATCTATCATCTATTTCTCTATCATCTACTTATATCTGTATAGCTATATATCTATATCTATTAAAATATGTATGTATGGCATTTATATGGATGCTTAGTATCCAAAATCAGGTCCTTATGTTTGAGACTTATATGCTTTGTCTACTGAGCCATGCTCCCAGCTCTAATGCAATATATTTGTAATGTACAGTATAATCTTTGATATGTATTTCCTTGTTGCTTCTTATACTGATCATTCCTGTATGGTAAAAAATATTTAAAACCTACTTGTCCTGAAATGTACCGTTTATCACAGTTCCTGTTTTCTGTAACAGATCAGGAAAGCCTGTTCCTCCTTGCCCAACTAAAATTTTGTACCCTTTCATTAATATTTCTCATGTCTTCATCTTCTCTCCTTCCTCAGTCTCTGATGAGTGCCTATTTCAGTCTCTAGTTTTATGTTTGACATTTTTAGTTTCCGTATATAAGTGAAGATTGCTGTGGGAATTAGGTCTGATAGTCAGTTGTGTGGGGTGGCTTGGCCCAATGGGCGTGGTCTTCTCTGGAGATACATGTCCTGATGAAACTGGAAGCAGAGGGTGGGGGGATGGGAGTTGCTACAGTTTCTCTTGGACTGAGGAGGGCCCTCTGAAGCAGAGGCTTGCTGACCTTGCCCAGACCTCCTGTATCACCCTTGGGAATGAGAGGATCAACGGCAGAAATAGCAGCAGCAGCATTGCAACCTTCTTCTGTACTGTGAGTGTACTTTATATTTCTCACCTGTTTAATAGACCTGGCTTAATCACAGAGATCCCTCCCAATTTACCTGGCATCATGTTTCTCCAGAGAAGACCATGCCCATCAGGTCAAGCTGCCCCATACAATTGGCTATCCGACCGAATTTCCTCAACTGAAGATATTACATTCCTGACTTATTTCACTTAGCACAATGTCCTCCAGGCCCATCCATGTTGTCATGAATGGCAGACTTTGTTTACTAAAGTCTGGGTACTGTTATATTGTGCATGTCTATCATGTTTTCTTTATCTATTTCTCTAACTGTCCACAGTCAGATTGTTCACTACTCATAACTATTAGGAATTATGTTACAGTAAACATTGAGATGTAGGTATGGTTTTGGCACACTGAATTACTTCCTTCAAACATACAAAGTGGATTGTATTTTATGGTAAGCCTAATTTTTGATTTCTACTTTTATTTTCTTATAAAATTACTTTGGGATTTTAAAATTTTAAATTTTAAAATCTCTTGATTTATTTGAGCATAATGGAAGAACACACATTTTTTCAATTCAAGGCAAATTGAAGCTTCTGTACCTTTTCATTTATTTGTGTGTTCCATTATTTGTTTCATCGTGGTTTTATATTTTTTAAAAAGATTGGTGTCAGTAAGAATAGTCATTAGTGGGGTGATCTCCCTCTCTTCTCTCTTTGTCGGAGTGGGGGTAGGAGTGGGGTGAGGGTATGGCCAAGACCTAGCTGAGAAGGCACAGTGAGAAGTCAGTCATCTCCAAGCCAGAAAATCAAGCATCACCAGAAAAAGAGTTGGCCAGAACCTTGATCTTGGTCTTGTCCTCTCCAAGAATGTGAACTAATTGGTTTCTCTTGTCTGTATTATTTTGTTATGGCATCCCAAGCTGTCTAGAATGAAGGCGCTAAACTGAACCACAGGAAGGAAAAAACTTTATCTTTCAATCACTTTCTAGACATATGCTTTCTTTAGAATAATAGATTCAATATAAAGAATTGGGCTAAAAGCAGAATGCAGCATGCGGCCATCAACGATCGCCTATGTCTCTGCACATGGCAATTAATGCTGTTGTACTTAGCACTAGGTCATCAGGAGTTGGCTCTAGGAACACAAACTCTGCAGATAAGAATAGCTTTACATGAAACTATGACCCCTTGCACCGCTGCCCCCACATTAGCTCTCCCGTGAAGCTAACCTCTGAGAATGGTACTATGTATTCGGCAGCATGTACATGTCATGAGTGCAGAATAGAAAGGAAAAGGTGCGGAACCACAAAGTGTCGAGAGACAGGTGGCAAATATCATTATCATTTTAGAGAAGAGAAAAAGTGAGCCGTGGAAAGGTCAGATGTCTTGTTCAAAGTGACACGGAATGGAGTGGAGCCTGAAATTATTAACTTCTGTTTTCTAATCTAGTGGACTTAAGGTCATAGACTCCAACGAGGAAGGTCAAGATATCAGTTTTATGTCACGAGGCATCATTGCCTTTGCTCTTCTGTCAGCTCACCTGGGAGCCACTTGATGACTTCAGCCTCAGCAGCTGTCCCCATCCTGGGAAACTGAAATCTGAAACTAGACACTCTATTAAAAACCGGCGCTGTGACTGACTATAAAATTCAGAACCCCATCACTCTAGGATGCTCAGGACTTTGTCACTGAACCTCTACTTTCTTAGATGGCCTGGCGATTTCTTCAGAGTAGTGAAGGGCGTCTGGGGGTTCACACCTGGAAACTTGTTCCAAGACTAAATATTAAAACGACTCTCCAGGGTCAACAAAGCACACATAGTACATATTGGCTACTATACTCTACACTGACTCCTTAGTTTCTATAATACTGAGTTAATGTACTGCCTTGCACTTGAACAAGAGAACTGACAAAATAAAAGAGCTGTGTAGTGACTAAGTATTTATCATTTCTGTTTGCCTCCACAGTGTTGCTGCTGTGGATCTTGACTTCCTTCAGATTCTTCACTGGGCTCAAGGACCACACCCTTGCCTCTGTAATACACACACCTGTTCTTCTTTCATGACTGTTCACCATTCATCAGATGTGGAGCAGATTCTGTAACACGGGGCTTTATGAAAATGGCCAAAGGACGTGAGAACAATAAAACCCATATCCTGATACAGGAGCTTCCTGTAATTTTGTTACTGAGATAAATTAGACAGAATTTAGACATAACGGGATATGTATAAATAACATGGTTCAGTGGGTAAACACGCTTGCACATCATGACTGATGTTCAGGCTTTCAATTCCAGGAACTGATAGAGGAGAAAGAAAGAACCAACTCCTGCAAATGGACTTGTACACATGCTTCATGGCACATACACAAGAACCCCACTATATATACCAAATAAAATGTAGAAGATGTATGACAAGTTGAAGTCAATTATGGTGGCTTTCTTTTTTAACCTTTAGTTATTTCTTCCTGAAAATGGTGAGAAATTTTATTTTCTTGACAAAACAAGTAAGCCATATTTGCTTTTACATATATATATATATATATATATATATATATATATATATATATATCCTTTTTCTCCTATTGGTAAACATTTATATATATTGACAAAATAGGTTGCTCCTCTATTTCTGTGTTTTTATTCTCAGATGCTGATGAGAATAATCATCAAAACTAATTGAATATTTTCCACTATTATTTATTACTCCTCTGAAGCCAGTTGTGTGTCCTGCTGTTCAATTCACATCTGACACTGTGTGAAGTCAGAGCATGCTCTACAGGTGAAGGGGTTGACATAACTGGGTTTTCCCCATGTCAGGTGCTGGTTGTCCAGGTATCTGCAAACCATCTATACTTCTTCCCAGATGACTAAGGACTTACTGGACCCATGATGCCTTATCATGTATGATCATTTGATCATATGACTTATGTAGCTCACAAAAGCGTTATATAATTAAAGCTAAATTCAGGGGCTCCGTTCAGAAGAGATGTGTTGGGCAAGATTTGAGGTAAAGAAAGAGCACATAGCTTCCATGTTCATGACTCAAGAGTTCCTACGGAGCTTTTAGTTTGTTTACTTAGTTGGATTGTTAAAGACAGAATCTCAAACATCCCTGCCTGGCATCTGTAGCCAAGAATGACCTTGAACTTCTGATCTTCCTGTCTTAGTTGGTGAATGGTGGATATCTCAAACTTAGTCCTTTTCTCTCCAGAAGGGTCAGGTGGTTAAACCTATGCACGATGTTAATTCATTAACACAAAAGCATTTCTATCACTCAAGATGTCCTATGTAATTTTTTTGAACTCTTGTACCAAGAACCTGGACTACCAACATATTTAAACAAATTGTTAAATCACATTACTCATTGCTTTTCTTTATTGTACATACTTAGGTCATTGAGAGGTCACCTTTTCAATCTATTGACTTGAGATGCTTGATGATATACAAGTTTAGTAGGTTTGTAGCTACAAGCTAAGATACTAGAGAACTTTGGGCTACAGACGTTCCTTTAAAACCAAGGCAAATTGTTTTTCTTAAAGCTAAGATGCCAGATAACACTGCCACAGGTGTGGCTTTGTAAAAAAAGACTATAGAAATCTACCAACTATGCTCCATAACAATTCTGTGTTAACAGGTCAAGGATCAAAGGACGAGACCTGTAGGGGACTGATGAGAGGGACTAGTATGTGCCAGCAACACTGAGGAAACCCTGATAGTCTGTAATTCAGGAGAAAAGACTGTTTTGAGAAGGAAGGGATCATATTTCAAAGGTTGCTTTAAAGGCAGGTAGAACAAGAAAATATCAGACTTTACCATTTGATGGGAGAATGTGAATGTCGCTGGTAACAAAGATAGAAGTTTGTTTTATAGAGTGGCAGGGAGAAGCACCAGTTATAGAGACCTCAAGAAAGACTGAGGGAAACTAGAGAATGTACACAGTTGTCTCAGTGAATCTTTCTCACGGGGAAGTCGCTGTTAGAAGAATTAAAGCAAAGAAATGGCTTTTAGAAGAAGAATTGTTTTTAATGTAGGAGAAATAGTAGCAAATATGTATTTTAAGTATTGTCCAATAGAAGTAAGGTAAGTGAATGCCGATGACCATAGGCAGAGTTATTCCAGCACTGCCAGAGCAGCAAGGAGCATGTGGGAACTCATACACAAGTGGAAATCACCTAGGAGCATGGGTGTGCTGAACACGTGGTTTGCTTTTACTCTTTAGTGATGACAGATATAGTGTCATCAGAATGAGAGGAGTAAAGGAGGTGTGGAGTTTCCAGATGGAAGAGAAAGTATGGAGCTGTCTGCTAAACAAGTGGAAGAGGGAATGAGCTAAGGAAGTGCAATTACAATATATGTAATAAGCATATGCAGTATTACAGTTTGTGATGTGGTATGTAGTAAATATGTAATACAATATAGTATATAGGATAAGATTGCCTGGCACCATTAAACCACCACTGGCAATTCATGAGTGAATCAGTAGTGAGACCTTTTAGAGTTGCACATTTTGGCCTAGCCACAGGAGTGCTTGGCTATAGTAGAGGGGAGAGCCGATGTTCTCCAGAGTTGGTAGGAGATCATAGCAAAATAGTAATAATAAAAATAAAAATAAAAATAAAAAAAGGATCTATGTGACTTCAGAAAGACCAGGAGTCTTTTTAAAGTGGGTAAAGAGGATGTTAGCCAATCAAATGTAGCTGAACCATCAGTCTTAGAGGTCCTGTTGGGGTTGAAATACTAATAGGAATAAACTAGAGGGACCAGAAGTGGCCTGACAAGGGAAGTATGGAACCGAGGTTGGAGAGGAATTTAATTGGAGTGGGACCATAGAGCGATTTCTGGGTTACCATGGAGAACAATCACTGAAAATCCAAACCTCTAAGAGATCAATGAATTGAAAGATAATTTGAATATGAACCCAAAAGACAGGCAGGATAAGTAACAGGGTGGGTATAAGCTATGAATGAAAATTGGAAGCAAGAAAAAATGAGTTGTCTAGACTTGGGAGAAAGTCACTGAAATGACAGCTATAATGAAAAAGGCATGGTATTACTGTCTCCTGAGATAGAAGATGCGAATTTTAAAAAGAAGATTTTTGAGTTTATTCATGTTTAAAATTGTATGTGAATGGGTGTTTTGTTTGCATGTTTGTATGTGTACCACATGCATGCAGTGCCCTTGAAAGGCAGAAGAGGGCAGCGGAATCCCCCTGGAACTGGAGTTACAAAACAAGTTAGCTGCCATGTGGGGCCTGGGGATCCAAACTTGGTGTCTGGGAGAACAGTAAATGCTGAGCCATCTCTCCAGCCCCAAAGCAGATTTTGTTTTTCTTGAGAAGATAATAGGATGGTTTGAAAGCAGCAGAAGAATGCATGATGATCACACAGAGGTGTGTGTGTGTGTGTGTGTGTGTGTGTGTGTGTGTGTGCCCAGTTGGACAAGAGCTGTGGGCAGGAAAACAGTGGCTACACTTAGGAGGGTTGTAGGAGAAGCAGATCTCTGAAAGAGTCGGATTGTAGCTAGAGGGAGGGTGGAAAGAGAAAGTTCAAAAAACAGGTTTCAATTGGCAAATGGCTTTTCTAGTGACAGTCCTGTAAGACTCCAGTAAAACAGGCAGCAGTAGCTACTCAGTTGCAAGGCTATCATCCAAAAAATTGGATATTTTACTTACGATTTTGTCTATCTTCATAATACAAATGTAAGACAATATCGTTGGGACATTTTCTTTTTGAGGTTTCTGGCAGAAATGGGCCGTGGAAATGCTGTTTATTTAGCAAAGAGTTTGACTGTGCAAATGATCTTTAACTGCTTAATTGGCTTCGACAGATCAAAAGTAGGGAAAGCAATACGCACGCTGGGCTGGGATTTTATAGGTGTGTATATTTGGGAGGTGTTAGCAGGGTAGAAAACTAAAGTTTGTGGATTATTATTGCCAAGGTAAGATGGGAATTGTGACGGAGTAATGGTCTTCTGCACCCAGGGCGTTTCCTGAGTTGTCGAAAGCAGTTTACAAATGCATGGAACAAAAAGAAAGGCCAGTTTTGTAAATTGTGGGTATTTGTTTATTTTTGTCAATTTCCAGTGTGTAATAAAACTGCTTTCATTTTGTTAGCCAGTATTTAAAGTTTTAGCTTTCTTCCAATTGATATGCCAAGACAATACATTATGCATAGTATTACTAAAAACAAACAACAGTTTTTTTTTTTTTTAAGGCAACAATTACCAAAGACCACAATTACAGTCAACATTCAAACAGATAATGCTGGTCTACAACTCTGCTCCTGCCTCCCCTAATAACCAAATGCCAATTGGTGTTTATAAGCATAAAACATTGTTGTCTCCAATATGCTAAGAACCTTGAAGGACCAATACTGGGATCCTGCTTCCTCTTCCGTTCTCATCCACGACAGCCCAAGCTTCTGTCAGCTTTACCTATTCTTTCTTTAATCTCCAGAGCTATCGTCAACATGCAAGTCTTCCATCTTCCTCTGTCTAGAATATACCTAACTCAGCTTTCCTAAGTCCCTGTCTTTCCTCTTATTTACATTCTTTATTTTGTTAGAAGTGAAAGGGAAATTGGTGTTAATTTGCAGAACACTGTCTTAGATATTGCATGGCACTGTTAACTCTGAATTCTACCCTGCAGGTGGCGCTCTGTGGCAGGTTCCAACTCTAACATCTTCACTAGCTAGTCTAAAAGGGAGGCAGCTCTTTTGTCTAGGGTCCTTTCTTTTTTATGGCGATTAGGGTACTGTCTTTGACTTTCATGTATTTGCTGGATAAAGTTATTTATCTCATTGGCTCACCTTATTCTTCTAGGTATAAATACATACCCATAAAATAGTATTCTTAGCATCCAAGAGTTGAAATGGCTTACATTCATTTGGAAATATTTACAGTGAAATGCTATGCTGACAGTAGAACCCTGCAGAACATACAAAATTGTCCACAACACTGCCTTTCATGTTCTCTTTATTGTACTGGGAAGGGAAATGAGGAAGTGTCATGTTAGAAGGGGCTTATAGGATTGGTTTTCTTGGCACTTCAGGCTTTCAGTGGGAATGGCGAGGAAGCATCTTCTGAAGACTTTTTTTTTTTTTGCAGAGTAAGGGATTGGATATTACAGAGAGGGCAGACCAGTGTAGGAGTCACAGTCATTACTGAAAGCTAATGGGAGTTTAAGATCAAATAAGAATCATATATCAAAACTACTTGTGAAGACTTAATTTTATTTTGTGTGTATGAGAGCTTTGTCTATATGTATATGTGAACACCACATGTTTATCTGGTGTCTCAGAGGCCAGAAGAGGATGCTAGATCCCTAGGATTAGCCAGTGACTCTGTGGGCTGCAAAGTGAGCACTGGGAACTGAACCTAGTCCCTCTGCAAGAGCAACAAGTGCTCTTAACTGGTGAGTCTTTCTCTCCAGTCCCAATAAAAACTATTTTTGAGGTTAGTTCTAGTGGATCATTTTAGAAGAAAATTGACAAGGAAACTAATTACAAAACATAATCTACAAAAATTACAAAACTTTTAATTTTGAAAAACAACTTGGGAAGCATTGTAATGGAAACTTTCAAATAAATAAGGTTCTCCAAGGTCACGTGTATTCCAATTGATGGTGTCACCTGTCATCAGCCTTTTAAACAAATGGCCAGGGTCTGTGATGGCTCATCTTGGCTCTCCCATGAACACACAGACTGGCTTGTGGCCATGCTGGTGGAGCATTTTCTTGTTTGCTAATTGATATGAAATGGTATAGCCCACTGTGGGCAGTATCTTCTCTATACTCACTTAATGTGAACCTGAAAGCAAATCCTTGAGCAGCTCTTTGCCATAGTTTCTGTCTTGAATTCCCTCAGTGATGGACTGTAACCTAAAGGATAAAAAAGTCCTTTCCTTTCCCTAGTTGTTTTTGGTCCATGTTTGATCACAGCAGCAGAAGCCAACCAGGACAGGGACTTACCATCCTTGAGCTCAGGGCCACAGCAGAATCTTTCTCAGGTGGCTAACTGTAGCTCCATCTCTTCAGGTTGTTACTATGGCATCTCTTCTCACTGGGGTACTATAGAACTATAATGCTTTACTGTTCAAATGTTGTTCACATATTCATGGCCCTCAATTGTCAATGAATTTGGAGTATTTCTTTATAGATCGACAGCAGATATGAACCTTGTGGCGAATTCCCACGGCTATGTCCAACTCTTTACTTTCTCCTCTTCCATAATTCATTTTTCATTTTTAAAAGGCACATAACTTATGAGTAAGTACATGTGATAATTATCTTTCTGGGTCAGGGTTACCTCACTCAAAATGATGTTTTCTATCTCCAACCATTTTTCTGTAAAATTCAAGATGTTGCTATTTTTTTATGCTGTGTAGTACTCCATTGTGCAAATGTACCACATTTTCCTTATCCATTCTTCAGTCGAGGGGTATCTAGGTTGTTTCCAGGTTCTGGCTATGACAAACAATGCTGCTATGAACATAGTTGAACACATGCCCTTGTGGCATGATTGAGCATTCTTTGGATATATACCCAAAAGTGGTATTACTGGGTCTTGAGGAAGATTGTTTTCTAATTTTCTGAGAAATTGCCACACTGACATCCAAAGCGGCTGTGTCAGTTTGCATTCCCACCAGCAATGCAGAAGTGTTCTCTTTTCCCCACAACCTCTCCAGCATAAGTTGTCATCAGTGTTTTTGATCTTGGCCATTATCACATGTACTCACTCACAAGTGGTTTTTAAACATAAAGCAAAGAAAACCAGCCCACAAATCACAATCCCATAGAACATAGACAACAATAAAGACCCTAAGAGAGACATATATAGATCCAGTCTACATGGGAAAGAGAAAAAGACAAGATCTCCTGAGTAAATTGGGAGCATGGGGACCTTGAGAGAGAACTGAAGGGGAGGGGAGAGGTAGGTCGGGGAACAGATAAAAAATGTAGAGCTCAATAAAATAATAAAAAATACAAAAAAGCACATAATTAAAATCATATCTAAAATTGCTTCAGATATTAATGCCTATTTTTAGAGAGCTTTTTCTATTTATAAACAGAGAACAGTGTTAAAGCATGACTCATCAGGTAAGGGTACTTACTATCAAGCTGACGCTATGAATTCTATCCCTGGGATCCACATGGCGGGAGGAGAGAACCGACTCCTATAACTTGTCCTTAGACCTCCATACAGGCACAGTGGTGTGCGCAGACTTCCTATCTTCACAAAAAAGTTAAAGACAACTTTAATAAAAGGAAAGAACGGATGTAGTGTCAGATGAAAACTCCCAGGGGGAAGTAACGTACTATTTTTTTTGTTAATGCAGCTTTCTGTGGCTTATCACATAGAGGAGTCAATGACAATGACAATGAACCATTTGAGTCAGTTCTTCCTTCGGTCCTTCAAACTTAATTTTGAGACACAGAGCTGTAAAGTACATAAATGGGCTTTAGTATGATAATTAAACTGGGCTATTTTCCATCTATTTTGTTTCAATATTCTTGAACACAGATAAAATTTATCATGTGTAAGGAAAGTGGAATTATATGTCTACATAATAAGTAATTTTTAAATTGCCAAGTATGCCATCTTACTCTCTACTGGGCATAAATACATATAAATAGTCTCCTTGGCACCAATGAATTAAAAAAGACTTGAATCCTTTTGACATGGTTATCATGGAACACTATGTCAGTAACGCCCCATTAAGCATCTATTAAGTAAACATTCCTTTCCTGAATTTGATGAGAACCATACAGCAAATATAAATTATAGTTTGTTCTAAGAAGTATGTCAAGGTATAACATGTGTGCACGACACAGATGACCTACAACTGCAGATTCTAACAGTACGGACATTAGAGGAATAGATCAAAATCATGAAAGTTAATTAAAACACTAATTTGAATCTGCCAGTCAGGGACAGGGCTTCCGTTTTCTATTTCTGACCTATGTTAGGTTCAGGTAAAACAGTGCATGTTTGTGGACTACTCTGTGAGTTGGAAGCACATAGACAAGCATTATCTGGTGGAAATACATACAAGTTGAGCCAGAAAAGCCAGTCACATGTGAAAGTTTCAATATCCTCATGATTCTATTGCAGAGGTTAAAGGTCTATTTTTATGTAAATTTTTAATACATTTTATATTTTTTTCTTACTTTGCTTCAAAATCCAATGTACATATGCTGTCAGCTTTTAATATGCAAACGGCAATGCCACCCTGCTCTGAACTGAACGAGCCCCTCACTACTTCAAGTATGTCACTGAAGTTTCTTTGGGATTGTTCTAAACTATACAGGTTCCTACCAGATCTGTGGCATTCTCTTCCAAGTTTTAAAGTGCATATTTTGAGAAAAAAAATTTTCAGGAAACGGATCTGGCTCTATCAATGAAGATGAAGCCATTTAAATGAGGTACCATTCTGAAAATAATATCACATATGACAGGAGCAAAGGGTCCAACAGGAAGCCCAACAGGTGGCTGTTGTTATGACTAGGATAATCTTTATCACTATCAGTATTGTGACATCATCATGCACTGTCCTTCAGCCTCCACCTCCACTAACTGGCACAGTGAAAGATGTAGAATCAAAGGTTTATTCAAGGACCACAGACTCGCCTGCGGCAGTCAAATCTTCTTTCACCTTCTGCTCTCATTGAGTGTTACTGAAAACTGAGTAATTGTTCTCGCTACTCTAAACACAAGAAAATCATCCTCCTCTTCTAGAAGGAACTTAGAGATTCCAGGGGTCCCAGTCCATTTGCAAACTCTACAGAAGGTTTACAATAACTAAGGTCATTTGCTTGCAGGAAAAAAAACGTACTAGTGGCAGTTTTGAACATATGGTGTTAGAGTTCTCACTAACTGTTGCTTCTAGGACCATGGTAAGTGGCTATTCTGTTTGTTTGTTTTGTATTTTAAAATTCTATTTTATGTGTCTGAGAGTTGTGCCTGCCTGTGTTTAAGCATATCACATGTACGCTTGTTGCCCACAGAGATCAGAGCAGGGCATCAGATCCCTTGAACTTGAATTAGACATTGCTGTGAGACATTGTGTGGGTGCTGGAAACCAATCTGAGATATCTGCAAGACCATCAAGTGCTCTTTACTCTTGGGTCATCTCTCCAACCCCATGCACAGATATTTTATGGACACTCATTCTTCTTTAGGAACATTAACTCTATTGCAGTCATATTAATGCCAGTATGAGGAATTTTAGTCATTACCCCACCCCCTTCCATTTTAACATAGCATAGAATGACTTTTCTTCTTTTTATTGATTTTTTTTCATTTTACATACGAACAACAGTTTTCCCTCATTCCTTTCCTCCCATTTCCTTTCCCTCCATTTCCCTCCTATCCCCCATCCATTCCTCCATCTCCATTCAGAAAGAGGAAGGCCTGCCATAGGAGTCAACACAGCATGGTCCATCAAGTTGAGGCAGGACCAAGCTCTGCTCCGTCTGTGTCAAGGTTGAACAAGGCAACCCAGCTTGGGGATTGGGTTCCCAAAAGCCAGATCAAGTCCCAGGACATGTCGGTCCTGATCCCACTGCTAGGAACCCCTCAAACAGGCCAAGCTACACAGCTGTCTCACACACACACACACACACACACACACACACACGGGCCTAGGTGGATCCCATGCACGCTTCCTAGCTGTCTGTTCAGAGTCGGTGAGTTCCCACTAGCTAGGGTCAACTGTCTCCATGGGTTTCCATGTCATGATTCTGGGTCACACAATCCCTCCTCCCTTTCTTCAGCAAGACTCCTGGAGCTTGGCCCAGTGCTTGGCTGTGGATCTCTGCATCTGCTTCCATCAGTTACTGGATAAAGGCTCTTTGATGACAATAAGGGTAGTCACCCATCTGATTACAGTAGATGCATAGTTCAGGCACCTTCTTCACTACTGCTCGGAGTCTTAGCTGGGGTCATTCTTATGAATTGGAGTTTTCTTGGCACCAGCTTTCTAACCTTGAAGTGGGCCCACCAGCAAGGTATCTCCTTACTTTCCCCCTTCAGTCTCTTCCACAACCTGCCTTCTGCTCCCACCCCACCCAACCTGCTCCTTCAAGTTCCCATTTCCCCTTTCCCCCACCCTCACCCCCAGTTTACTCAGGGTATCTCTTCTATTTCCCATTTTCAGGGAAATCTGTAGCATGACTTTCTATCTGACTATTCCTCTTTCCTCACCGTCTGTGGCTTGTCTGTCTTTCTTTCAGACCCCTAACCTACAGTTTCTACTTTTCCATCCTACATTCAGAATAACTCAGGGTGTGCACTATTATGAGTCACGGAAGAGAAATTTAAGTTACCTATTAAATCAGAGAACGACTTGGGGGGAAATAGGAATTTTATACCTCATTGAGGAACTGAGTTACACTAACATCCCTTTCGGTTTACTCTATTGAGCTACACTAGGAAATGTCATGAGGGCATCAGAATTGGGCAGCTCACATGTTCGCATGGGATGAAATGCCTTTGTGTGGCGTTGATTTTAAACTGTTTCAGGCAAGTGATCAAATGTCAACAGCTGCCACCATGCCCCTGGGATCTGGATTGTTTTAATTAACCCTTCACTGGTAAATGGCCAGCCTTTCACCCACTTTCGTGTGAATTGTTTCTCTAATCGGCGATGGAATTGGCCATTTTGCTCATTGAGCAGTCAGGGAGCGTGCTTTATAGGGTGCAGGCCTGACACCTTACAAAAGTGGCCTAAAATCTACCCAACCCATACTCCTTATTTTTTAAATTTTTTAAATTGAAATGTTGTTTTCATACAATATATTCTGACCATGGTTGTTTCCCCTCTCCCATCTTATCTTACATCCTCCCCACATGCCCATCCCTCCAACTGCAGGCATTCTCTCTCTCTCTCTCTCTCTCTCTCTCTCTCTCTCTCTCTCTCTTTCTCTCTCTCTTAAAAACTAGACAGGTGCATTGGTGTGGGATAATTGTCTGTATTCTGTCAATCATGTTTTAAATAAATGCTGATTGGCCAGGCAGGAAATACAGGTGGGTTGCCCGCCCTCATTGTTATAGCAAATTAAAACGACAAACAAATAAGAGTAAAACAAATAAACTAACAAACAGAAATAAAAGGGAAACAAAAAGTATGAGAAACACATACATTTGCTCTTGTCTGGGCATGTGTGTGCGCACATGCACACGTGCAATCATAAAAACTCAAAATCAGAAACCATAATATACAAGCAAAAGATCAGTAAGGTTTTTTGTAAAGTACCCAAACAAAGCAGTATGAGATAAAAATATCTCGAAAATTATCTTTGAGTTTGTTTTGTGTTTTTATCAACTGCTGGGCACAGAACGTACCCTTAAGTGTGATTGGTATGCCCAGTGGTACTCCCTTACAGAAACTAATTTTTCACTTGTGAGAAGTTGTTAATTAGAGATACCTTCTTGGTTAGTGATGGGAGATGAGATTGTGTTTGCTTTCAGCCCAGTACTGGTACTCTGTCTGGTTTTGATCTATACAGACCCTATGAATGATGACTGACACAGTCTCTGCGAGTTTGTTTGTGTGTCAGTCTTGATGTGTCTGAAGATGCTGTTTCCTTGGTGTTATCCATCCCCTCTGGATTTTATAACCTTTCTACCTCCTCTTCTGCATAGCCCCTTGAGCCCCGAGGAGAGAATTTGAAAGAGGCATCCATTTGAAGCTGAGTGTTACAAGGTTTCTCACCCTTGACACATTGCCCAGTTGTGGGTCTCTGTGTTCGTTCTCATCTACTGCAGATGACTCTTCTCTAACGTTGGCTGAGTGAGACACTGATCTAAGGGTATAGCAGAATGTCCCCATGGGTCATTTTACTGCTATGTCCCTTTAGGAGAATAATAGTATTTGTCCAACTATACTCTTTATTCTTGTTAAGGATCCCACCTACCTGTCATTGATTTCCAGCTTACTCACCTCCTCTCATTTTGACTTCCTGATTTTACATGTTCTATATTCTTATGACTGTCCTGAATCATCATGACAACGACCATTTGGGCTATGTGTGCTTGTTTCTGTTTACCCAGATTTTCTTGTTCTAATGTATTTTTAGAATTGTATGAAGTAATTTGGGTTAAGGTCAGTTATAAATGAAGAAGACAAAAAGACAAGAATAATTGTGTAAAATCCAGTGATTCATTTATTACTCAATTATGTAGAACCCTTCTAGACAACACATAAGATGTAGAAGGATTAAAGATTCAGCCTTTCAGCCTTGGTTTTAATGAGTGATGGGTCAGGTCAAAAATGGTTAAGCAATTACTAATTCGGATAACTTGAAAGAGAGGTCAAACACTGTAAATAAGTTCAGGTTGGTTATAATTAAAATAATAATTTGTTTCATGATTTCCTATTAAATGATTAGCATGAGTGGTCAGAAGTGTGTTTAGTAGAGAGAAGAGAAAATATTATAGGATGGAATAGAACCCCAGAAGGTATACCCAGAGCATCCTCCCTCTTTCCCATTTGTTTCTCTTCTTATTCTTACTTCTCTATTAGTATCCTTTTCTCCATCCCCCCCTTATTAGGGATTGAACTTAGATTATAACCTGTAGGCAAATGTGCTACTACTGACTGAGTTGCATCCCAGTCCTACAGAAGTCTTTCTAAAATGGCATTATGGTGAACCAGTGATGCCATCCTACCCCATCTTTAAAAACACTTTCAATGACTACTTTTCTTGACCCTTCTTCGGTTTTGCTCCTTAAGAGGAATCTTGATGATTATTCTAGGCATACTGTCTGTCTTGAAGTCTTACTTTGTATACTCCAGAGGTTTGTTTATGCCTTTCCTTTCTGGAGCATTTGAGTGTTTTTTGCTTTTTGTTTTGCTTTGTTTATTCTCACCAACACTTAGAGATTTTCCTAAGACATTCCTTGAACCTAATACCCAGCTTCAGTGCTTCCCAGGGGCTTTCTGTGCTGACTTTATTGTAACTGCTATTATTTTCTAGTGATTTCTCCCCAGAAGGCCTAAGGCTCCATCAAGGGCGAAGACCCCATTAGGTAGTTCACAGACTGCTCAAAACAGTGCCCAATGTCTAATGAAGCATGGCGAGACTCTGCAAGCTGAAGTAGTTGGAACAGGACTAGAAGGCTCTTGTATTTCTGTAACATGAGGGCTAGCTTGTTGGGGTTTCCGTCCCGTCCGGTACCCCAACAGCCGGCAAATCCCAAAGAGAAATTACACACAGGACTCCATAAGATTATAAACTGATTGGCCCATTAGGTCAGGCTACTTATTAGCTCTTATAACTTATGTTACCCCATTATCCTTATCTATTTTAGCACATGGCTCCGTACCTTTTCTCAGCTGGGCAAGTTACATGCTGCCTCTTTGGTGGTCTGCGCAGGAGTGGCTGAGGAACTTCTCTGCTTCCCAGAATTCTCCTGTTCTCATTGCATCACCTCTACTTCCTGTCTCGTTTTCCCGCCTATACTGCCTGCCTGGCCAATCAGCGTTTTATTAAAATATGATTGACAGAATACAGACAATTCTCCCACATCATTTCCCTCTTTTTTTTTTTAAACAAAGGAATATACCCATAGTCCATTTGTTGGGAATGTGGGCATAGTATTTCAGGCTACTTCCTGCTGGTTGGGGGCGCTGATGATCTTATGGGGACCTAAAGAAAATTTAAAGTTATAATCAAGTCCTGACTGGAGTATCCTGTGAGTCTTGATCATCTCAGGCAGCAGTCTTGAATCTGTTCTGGATGTAGAACTCTGTCATCTGGGCCATCTGTTCCTATCAGAGATTTTTCAGGTGGCCTCCCTTGGTCAAAGGTGATTATTCTTAACTCTGAATAAATCCAGAGTCTCTCGTTTTCTGTGGAAACAAAAGCAAAATCTCTTCTCCAAAGTAACATACCTTTTGACTTCAGTTTTGAAGCCAAGGTATTTTCAAAATTCCTATCTTGGGTTAGTTCAGCAGCATTTATAAACAAAAGTCTTTTAGCAGTTGTTGCTCCTTCCTCAGCAATCAAACAATTTAAAGAGAGCATAATAGCATACAGTATGAAGATTCTCTGTGCATTTTCCATCTTTATGTGGCTTTATTTTAACCTCTATTTCTTTTATTTTTACTTTTACTTTTTGAGACAGGATCTTTGTATATCTTTGTCCTGGAATAACACTGTAGACCAGGCTGTCTTTGAACTCACAGAGATCCTCCTGTCTCTGCCTCCCCAGTGCTGAGATTAAAGGTGTATGCTACCACACCTTGAACTCACAGAGATCTGTCTCTGCCTCCCAGAGACAGATCTTGAGACAGATCTGTTGCTTCCCGACAATTGAATTTTTCACAGGTGGTAATAGAATATTCAGGTAGCTTCATCATCTTGTCTGTGGCAATTTGAGCGGCAGCCTTCCTTAATTCCTAATTTAACTTAATGAGATGTGTTCTGAATCTTTCTGCTTAGAATCAGAGCTCTGCGTATCACATCAATACAAACCACATAAAGCAGGAAAGTTCCAATTCAAAATTAGCTTGTGTTGTCTGAAAAGGCCTATAACACAATATTAGGGCTTTAAGTGGATTTTATACTTGTTTTATTGTAAGACATTGAAGTTTGTTGCCACATTAATTGCTGAAGACTCTTGAATTTGATATAATTAAAACATCCAGGACAGAGTGCTGTGGGACACAGGTCTCGTACCCTGTAACGGTTTGTCAGTAGTACTGGTTTAACAAAATGCTGATTGGCCAGTAGCCAGGCAGAAAGTATAGGTGTAGCAACCAAAACAGGAGAATTCTGGGAAGAGAAAAGGCTCAGTCTGCAGTTGTCTGTCACCCAGACACAGAGGAAGCAAGATGAAAATGACTCACTGATGAGAGGTACGAAGCCACGTGGCTAACACAGACAAGAATTATGGGTTAATTTAAGATGTAAGAGTTAATAAGAAGTCTGAGGTAATGGACCAATCAGTTTAAAACTAATGTAGACCTCTGTGTGTTTCTTTGCGAATGAATGGCTGTGGGACCAGGTGAGACAGAAACTTCTGTCAACAACAGAGACCTGTGAGAGTCTGCTTCTCTCTGATACTGTACATCTGTCTAAGTTCCTTGCTCTTCTGGGCATCAGTGTTCTCATGTGTAAGTGAATGATGTGGACTCCATGAGAGTCCAACAAACTAGAGTCTTTGTATTAAACCCAATCCACTACCACTGGTTTAATATTGCATTACTGTCCTGCTGTGCTATTCTCATGTGATTATATATTGTTTATGACTCCCCTTTCTTACAAGAGCAGAATTAAAATGTTCCAACACAAGGCATGATTAATTAATCAAACTTTTGTTGAAATGAATCATGTCTGGCTACAGTACCAGAACATATGTGTTTAGGTGATCACTTCTTAACCACCCTAGTAACTGGATTACAGACCATATCTGTACCCAACACAAAATCAGAAGTTGTTACAAACTTCCGATTTAAAGAAAACATATGTTAATCCTTGAGTTTGATGATCTCTAAAATAACTTCTTCTTCCAAGTTAGACCTACCATCTGTTTGCTGGGTGACTTTGGGTCAGTCATTTAACCATTTTGAAATCTGTGTTTTCATCTTCTCCAATGAATGATGTTAAAAGAGAATCCCATGCACTCATTGGAGAGGCTGAAATAATCCATGTATCAATGGAGGATATAGAGTCATCAGAGGTGCATGGCAGAGGCACAAAGCCATCATTGTGACCATAACTTTGCTATCATTTTCTATTTCATTAAAAAATAAAACATATATCTAAAGTTACATACAATCCAAAATTACATGTCTCATGTCTCAGGGCTCCTAGTTCATGGTCAACATGAGACAGTCATCAGGAATCTCTAGGACCAGGTAAGAAAACACCATTCTCAGGGTTAGTACTTCCTCCTCTTGAAAATCCTACAAGTTCTTCCCATCAGTATGTAAAAATTGAAATGAAGCTTGGTGGTCCATGAAAACAGAAACCTTCCATGGACTTGTCATACGATAAGACAGAAGAGTATTGTTTTAAAATAATGGGTCATCTAGTTAAGATATAAAGAAATAGGAAAATATAACGGTATGGATTTGAGTAGGGAAACAATATGTTGACAAGACTCATGCACTGATATTAAATCCATAGCCCATGTAGACAGACCTGAACACTACCAGAAGAGTTCTGCCTTGTCTTCTTTTATTCCGTGCACAACGGGTTTCAGCATATCTATTTGCTACTTATTTTCTGCCAACACAGTGATGAGCAGGGAGACTGTCTTGATTGTTTTAGCTTCTTCCCCAAACATAGCCAAGGATCTTCAGAGGTAAAGTCCGTTCCCTAAGACAAACACTTGGAAAAGTGTGTTTGAGGTTTGTAGAAAGCCTAAACCTGTTCTGGGAGCAGTTGTGGGTGGGGGAGCTCATTTCTACTCATTTCAAAGGGAAAGTGGGATCCTCCAATCTCTTCCATTGCAGATGAATTGCTAAATGCTAGTCAATGTTCACTTTCAAAGCCAAGTTTCGCCAGCCCAAGAACTGCTTATCTCATTATTGTAGCTACCTCAAGGTGATACTTATGAACAACAATGTGCAATCCCTGAGTTCTCAGTGTTAATCAGTACAAAGTAGCAATATGATGAGTTCTGTTAAGGTGAATGTTAGCTTTAACACTGAGGTTTCAAAGTCCCAGAACTTTTGAAGAGCTTTGAACCCCTGGGAGTACCATCAGTGGCAATGCAAGCCACCAGGTGCCTATCTTACCTAAGGGAAAGTGAGAATTGAGACAAAGAAGACAGGCAATTGAGACCCTGGAGGCAATCAGACAGATGTTCCTGATTTTTATTGATGTATTCAATTTTCATCAGACAGATCAAGTTCTTCAAATGTGAGTCAATATCATTATTTTCTTAATAACTTTTAAATTATTTTTTCTTTTGTTCTCATAGCTCATCTTATTCAGTGCCTTGTTGAGCCATGGTTTTGTTTTTAAGACATTTATTTATATAGGCAGCTCATGATAATGGGAAAGAATGTTGCTGTGAGTACATTTTGGATCTCTACATACACATGTATATAATATGCTTATTTGGAATTTTTTGATTTTGAGATAACATCTCATATAGCCCAGGCTGACCTTAAAAGTGCCCTGTAGGCAAGGATGGCCTTGAACTTCTGATTGCCCTTCCTGCTGCTACTTCCTATCCCCGGGCTTTGCATAAGCTAAGCAAGCACTCTGTCAACTGAGCTACATCTCAAGCCTCCTTAAGCTGAGTTTTATTTTCTACGATATTTTTAAAGCGAAAAGAGACCAGAGATAATCCATATATCAATCAAACAAGTGGACGTCTCCTGGGTCTTTATCATCTTGGATCTGCCATAAATATTTTATCAAATGTATAATTTTTTGTTCTCTTCCACTAATGGTAACCTACATGATGGCTAACGGTCAGACAATAGGCCCTAAGACACCATGAAAATAAAACACATAAACACAGAAATGTGGTACCGTTTAATGTCTACCGAGTTAGGGAACTTTTTTCTTATTATTTCTGATGATAGCTTTTTGACTGAAAACTTAATTTGTTTGTTTATTAAACTGTAGTGATGTTTTGTTTATGTTTTAACAAATAAAGCTTGCCTGAAGATTAGAGAAGCTGAGTGGTCAGTCACTAGAGATTTCTTTTCCCTCTGCCAATGCTCAGGCCGAAGAGATGATTCTGTCCTCAGATTGCATCTTCAGATTCCACCTTTTCCACTAAATCTCCGACTGCAGTTGTCTTCACCAAACCTCAGACTACGCTGAGGTCCTGTCTTCTGCCTTATATTCCTCTCTCTGCCCAGCCATATCACTCCTGTCTCCACCTCCCTAGAGCTGCGGTCAAAGGCATGGGATCCCAAGTGCTGGGATCACCTTTGTGTGAGCTCTGTTTCTCTTTTAGACGAATTCAATTTTGGGTAGTCCAGTGTGGCCTTGAACAAACTGAGATCCCTCTGCTTTTGTCTCCCAAGTCCTGGGATTAAACATGTCTGCCACCACTCCCTGGCCTCCAGTGGCTTAGCTTTGCACTCTGGTCTTCAGGCAAGCTTTATTTTTTAAACATAAACAAAGTATCACTTCACTACATTACTTTTTATTATGACCTATCCTGGGCCAGACATTGTTCTAATTGTTAAGGATACAGTGACTCCAAGTATTACAGCTCTGGAGGAAATGGTATCCTGACTTGTTGGGAAGTCAGGCTGTGTCTACAGCTATGAAGGGAAAAGTAATGAGAAGAAAGGTGTATTGTCAGGAAGCCAGGCTATATGTAAAGTTGGGGTCTGGTGGGGGATGATCTCCCCTTAGGTTTTGTTTTGACAATCTTGTTTCTCTTCGAAAGAGAGAGAGCCATTACAGCTGAACTCTGCTTTGCCTTTCTTCCAAAAGGAGTTTCTCAGCATTTCTCCTCTGCTCTGTTCCCCTAAGGGAGCTTCCCAGCAGAGATTCTGCTCCACGCCAGTGAATGAAGATCTTCACCCAAAACTCTTTCAAGAGATTTATTTGTGCAAAAGGAATCCAGGAGAGTGACTGCCTCTGCCAGGGTGGAGGAAGACAAGTGCAACAGGACAGGCAGAGGGGCTTTTATGGGGCTTCTTAGGGGCAGAGTTTTTTCCAGGGAGAAGATTTTCAGGGAGAGAATTTGTAGTGATATTTCATTTGTATTTTAATAAAGAAAACTTGCCTGAGGGTCAGTGAAAAGCAGCCTGCTAGTCAGCCGTACAGGCCAGGCAGTGGTTGTACAAATCTTTCATCCCAGCAGCCACACTACTTAACCATAGAGGTCAGGCAGTAGTGGTGCATGCCTTTAAGCTCAGCACTAGAAAGGATATAAGGTAGGATGAAACAGGAACTCGCTTTCTTTCAGTCTGAAGATTTCATGGAGGTAAGAGCTCTCTAGTAGATTGGCTGCTTTGCTTCTCTGATCTTCATTTGAACCTCAGTATCATCTCTGCTTTTTTATTATTCCTGCTACAGGAAGGGGTCTGATTTTGTTCCTCCTGAGCTTGAAGAAGCTCGGTTGGCTCAATTTTGTGCTCAGAGATTGATTGATTTCCTGCTTGGGGATTGGTTGGTTTCATGTTTAGTGGGTCAGGGGCAGATTTGACTCTGGTTTCAGGGTCAGCATGTGTTTCTTTCAGTGATCTGTTTTAGTCCTTTGGTTCTAGTTTCAGGGCCAGGGTGTGTTTCTTTCACTGGCTCTGGGGTTCAGGACCAGGGTGGATTTTTTTTTTTTACTGACTTTGTGTTCAGGGCCAGGTTGTGTTTCTTTCATTGGGTTCAGGGTCATGGTGTGTTTCTTTCACTGGTTCTGGGCTCGGGGTCAGGGTATGTTTCTTTCACTGACTCTGGGCTCAGGGTCAGGTTGGATTTCCTTCACTGGCGTTGGGTTCAGGGCCAGGGTGGATTTCTTTGGCTGGCCCTTTTACCCTACGGTGACACATCCACTCTATGTTATCAGAGATTTGACAAACAGTAAAAGGAAAGTAAACTGAGTTATATACTTTCTTTTTGAAGGAAGGAGACCTAAAACTGAAGTATTGAGTTTGTTCAAGTGATTTGTGAGAGACAGGGGTAATAAGTTGATCCAGTGCCTCCTCACTCCCTTTTCCTAGTCTACACCCTTCTACATGCAGAGATTCTCCTATTTCTTTTCAATAGTGGATTCTCTCACTCTATTATAAAGCTACATTATTTCTATAGCTTCTATCATAAGACTTTCACTGTTTTAGCTTATAGTCTTAACCCTAAAACCACTATAGACCTGAGTTAATGAGTGAAAAGACGCATAGGTTATGTTACTTTTAATTTTGAGTAAATCTGACTTTTCTCAATGATCTTAAATTAGAAAGAGAGGAGTAACATGTGTTGGGGGGGTGCTAACTAGCAAAGGTGTGTGTTGAGTTCTACTCTAGGACACGGCTCTGAAATTGAGGCATCTTTTTATGTGTTCCTCTTTTCTCTTTATCCCCAGGAATTTCTCTCAAACAAATAAGGGACCAGAAGAATTCCCCCATCTTTCAAGTTTCACATCTAGCTCAAGATTTATATTCCAGAGTGCTTTGGATGTTACCTTAACCACATCAGTTATTACAATGCCCTCTTATTTAAGACATTAGGAATAGTAAACCTATCCTGGAGAGATATCACTGCCTTCAAGAATTTTCCTTTTCAGCTTGAGTATCATAAGCCACTGAAAACTTGAGTATCATCCTTATATATATTATGAATAAAGAAGTTTTGCAATATATCATATTTTATTTTCGGCAGTTGAATGTGCAATGTTGGTTTAAAGCTGGTACACAGTCTTGATCATGGGCCATGATTGTAGTTTCTTAGACTGGATCAAATATTTCTATAGACAAATATATTCAGGAGACCAGACCTAAAACTTGTTGGAAATTATTGATAACCTAATTTTGCACTTGGATTCTCTCAAGCAATTCCAAAAAAGTATAGTAATCATTATCTCAATTATAGCTCATTTAGCTCTACTATAATTATAATACCAGAGAAACCCTAAGTTGGATATAGATCTATATAGATATAGATATAGATCTATAATCTTCTGATCAAAGACCTCAATCCAAGGGCAAGTGTAAGATGTATCACAATGGAGGCATTGTTTTCTTCTTTGTTTTACTCTGAGTCACTGAGAAATCTGATTATTATTGCTGCTTCTGTCAGTGGAAGAAATCTGCTGGGGATGTGGGTGGCTCATATTTTTTCCATCATGATACGTAGACTAAAGTACAAGTCTCTTTGAGGTTGGCCTTGTCCCCACAGTAGGCAGATCATGGTGACAATTTTATCTCTATGACCTCTGGAAGCTGCTATTAGAAACTGGTTTCTTTTACCAGTCATTTTTGTATGTATATAATACCTAAGAGGAGATAAAGTAGGGCAATTTTTTATGTTTTTTTTTCTTTTGTGGATTGTGACCATTAATACCTGGAGTAAATGTTACCTTATGCCCTGATCCAATCACATCTGAACACGGTACTTGTAGCTTCCTGTCCTTTGCTGTTCATCATAGATCAGAGCCCTGGGCCTGAGGCTAACAGGTCAGCAGAAAAGAATGGATGGAATTAATCCTGAAATACCTAACGCTTCTGACACAGATATTATTTAAGGTTTGAAAACTACAAGTCTTAGTATTTGCAGTTTTTGCTGAATCCATCTCTGAAATGTAGCTGGTTTGGATGGATGATTGAACATTAAACAACTTGGCAATTCGTTTCAAAAGTTAAAGTTCCAGGAATAAATCTCAAAGATATAAATGAAGCTAAATAAAATATATATACATAGTTGTACACACACACACACACACACACACACACACACACACATACACATACATATACTTCTGTATAAGTCTCAAAATTGCCAACAAAAGATTCAATACCTATACTTTAGTTGTATGCAAACCACAAGACTTAGTTAATCTGAGAAACTGCTTCCATTAATGACTAGAAGAAAATGCCTGGTCCAAACATGGGGCTAGAGTGCCTGATTTTGTTTGAAAGTATGAGTCCAAAGTCTTGAACAACAAAAACAAATTCACGAGAATTTTAGCCATCTATGGATGTACAAAGCACAAATGGGAATAATTATAACCTTCCATGAAGTCATCATGGGACAATTGCAAATTGGTTTCTGCAGGGCCTAAAAGTGTTGTTTTCTGATTCAAGTCTTTCCTGAGAGGACACTTTGTTAGTAATCTTGGATAATTGTGAACATGTGTTCATGATACCTCCTTTAATGGGCAGATTCTGAAGGGCTACTCTAACTATACAAACTGGACTTTGCTTAACAGGGGTCAGACTCTTCCGTGAAAGCCAGATGTTATGGGATCCCTGCACCTCTCCATACATGCTTCTGACTCAGTTCTGTTTTCCCTTCTCTCACTCCTTGACCACTGGCCATTGCTACTAGTTTCTCAAAAACTCTTCTGATCACCCCATATAGAACTTAACCTTTTTATCTTAATGTCATTTCCGTCAGTGGGTTTTCTTGATTCTCTCTCAAGGGAAGCAGGCAGTCCTGCAGTAGAAGGCCCTGGGGAGAGCTTGGGTTGGAGAGGAGTGAACACAATCCCCAGGGCTGAGATGCTGTTCACATGGCTTTGGAGAGTCGGTACAGCTGTTTGCTCATCTGTGAAATGGAGATTTTAAAAAAGGAGGCTTCTTTCGGCGTTTTGAGGATTAAATAATATAAAAAATGCACATAGAATTCTTGGCCCTGCACCTGGCAAACAACCAGAACTTGAGAGAGGAGAGCTGAGATGCAGGTTGCCACTCTCCTCCATGACCCACTTTGCTCCCTGACCTTCACAGTACTCATCTTGTTCCCAGCCCCGTCTTTCTTTATTCTTTAATCCCCTACCCCAGCCTCACAAGTTGAAGCAGATCACAGGTTCTCTGAACCTGGCAACTGGAAATGAAGTTCATGTTCTTCATTTGGAAAAAAACAAAACAAACAAAGAAAAACAAAATGAAACAAAGAAACATAATCATCAACAAAGCAAAAAAAAACAAAAACAAAACAAAAAAAAAAAACAAAAAAAAAACCACCTTCCATCCTGAAGAAAACTGCCAGGGAGAAAAGCATGAAGCTGCTGAATCAAGAAGCAAATTCTTGATCCCTGGTTCTGGCCGTCATTCTGTCTCCATGTGTTTGAGTGCTTCTCTTGTGGCCCAGGCCAGTGAGTGTACTTCCTAATGTCTAATCCCTATCTACTTTCCCAAACATTCCTACACTCGTACACTCTCCCCAAGCAACTGGTACCAGATGTCCCCCCACCCCCATCAGATTTGGGTCACAGAGAAGATAAACTTAACATTAGAGATGTGTGCCTAGGTGGGGCTACGCAATGCCTGGCCTATTGTTCTGTGTGAGGTAAGTCGGTGAAAGCAATGATAGAATTGTTTTACAGATTTGCTAACCAATCTCTCAGCTTCACCTTCTAGTGTCTTTTCTCGTTAACTCTACCCAGGTGACTTTATTGCTGTAGTTCAAAAGGTTGCCCACGTGGCAGACACGTACATAGAGGGAGCGGCCCTCAAAAAATAAGGTTTTGAACCTTTAGGGCCAACAGAAAATCTTCCTTTTCATCTCACAAAGGCTCTCAGGGATGACAACAGATAAAGCAGGAGAAAAGACACAAATATGCCCCCGTGTGCAAGAGCACAGGACCCTTGCAGTCTGAGCTTTCAAAGAAGTCAAATAGCTCAGGTTAAATACCTCTTTGTACAAGATGTAGGGGGGATGAAGGCATTTTTTAAGAAGATAGCAAATTAATTTTAGGGAGATGTCATCATTGGCTTGGAAAGAATACAATGATGTGGAACAAAAGCCTGTCTGGCTTTAGAACAGGAAAGAGTTTTTAAGTTATTCTTTCTGGAATATCAAACAGGACCAAAATAGAAGGCAGTGGAGTGTGACGAGATTCTGTCCAGGTGTGTTGACGGACATCCTCTCCTCCTTGTTGGAGTGTAGTCTTGTCTGGTTAATGAAACTTTTAGAAAAAGGATGAAGGAAATCCTGTTTCTTTTTGTCAGATCTGGGAACTCCACAGAAATATTTTCCCCTGTGTTGGGAGATGAAACAAGAGAAATTCAGAGGTGCCTTGAATTTTAGGTAGCTCTGTGTGTATCTGTATATGTGTCGTGTGTATCTCTTTCTCTGTATGTATGTATATCTCTCTGTGTGAGTCTGTGTGACTCTGCATATATTTGTGTGTGTGTGTCTGTGCATCTGTGTGTATACGTGAGCATGTGTCTGTATCTGTGTGTATGTCTGTGTGTATCTGTGTGTGTATGTGAGCATGTGTCTGTGTGTATCTGTATATATTTGTGTGTGTGTCTGTGTACATCTGTGTGTGTACGTGAGCATGTGTCTGTGTGTATCTGTGTGTGCGTGTGTGTGTATCTCTGTGTGTGAGTGTGCATTTGTCTCTCGGTGTGTGTCTGTGTATGTCTCTCTCTGTGTGTCTGTGTGTATGTCTCTGTGCGTCTTTGTGTGTGTGAGTGTGCATGTGTCTATGTGTATTTCTGTGTATGTGTCTGTGTGTATCTGTGTTTGTGTCTTTGTGTATCTCTGTGTGAGAGTGTGCGTGTGTCTGTGTATGTCTCTCTGTGTGTGTCTGTGTGTCCGTTTGTGTGTATGTGTATGTCTTTGTGCGTCTTTGTGTGTGTGAGTGTGCATGTGTCTATATGTATTTTTGTGTATGTGTCTGTGTGTATCTGTGTTTGTGTCTTTGTGTATCTCTGTGTGAGAGTGTGCATGTGTCTGTGTATGTCTCCATGTGTGTGAGTGTGCATGTGTCTGTGTGTATTTCTGTGTATGTGTCTGTGTGTATCTCTGTGTATATGTGTCTGGTCAGCCAGCTCCAGGGATTCTCCTTGTCACTCAGCTTTTTGCCGTGGCGGTACTGAGGCAGAACTCAGGCCCTCATGGGTGAACAATAAACACTTTACTAACTGAGCTATGTCCTCGGTGTCTTGGTATTCAAGGCCCTTCAGCAGGCCAAAGCGTTAGTCATTAAGAGTCATTTTCTGAGGCCTGAATGCCCTCCTCCTGATAAAGGGAGCCCTCAGCAATGGTGTACCAGCAAAGCTGCCAACCTTCTAAAGTTCCAAGGCTGGACAGAGACACAGAGGCAGTGATGACCGAGCTGTGAGATTCCTGGACTATCCCAGGTAAGTCTCCTGCTACACTCACAGAAGACCTGACCGGTCCTCACACCTGTGCTGTGCAGTCTTGATCTTGTGGGTGGGAACGGAGGAGTTGAGGCAGTTATGATAGCATCTATAGGGAGATTTATTTGAATCTAATGGAAGCTATCCTGGAGTTCCTACCACATGATTTGAAGTAGGGGAGGGTGTGCAGAGGTTTTAAAATGATCAATACATAAAGAAAAGAAGAAGAAGAAGAAGAAGAAGAAGAAGAAGAAGAAGAAGAAGAAGAAGAAGAAGAAGAAGAAGAAGAAGAAGAAGAAGAAGAAGAAGGCTTTCCCTGTCACGTTCCAAGTTGAACTTTGGTATAAAAACTTCCCATCTAGGGCTGAAAATCAGTGTAGTACAGCAGCCTAGAGGCCCAGGAGTGGGGGATACAGTGTGGAGACTTGATACTCCCAGACAGAGCCTCAAGAAAGAGGACGTAGGACCAGGTAGGACCCTGGGTTCATTCAGGACTAGAAATTCAATGCATATCACACTGTCTATGTATCACGACCAATTGTAACAGAATAAAAAACAAACCATTCACATCGTCAATTGCACCCAGAGCTTCCAGAGATGTCCAGGGTTAACTTTTCATTTACTTAAACTATCTCTGTGGTTTAAAATAAAAAATCCCTTTTGATATTGATTCTTATCATAGACAATGGTTTGAAATCAAACAGCACAGCTGGTCCTTGACCTGAATCTACTTTCGAACAGTCATGCAAAATTCCTGAAAGTGGAGACTGAGATGCTTCCAGATTTAGCTTTTGCTCTTGAACCTGGAACAGTAAGACTTCACCGTTGCTATTAATGTATACCTTCTCATGAAATGGCATTGTATCACTGTAAGGTCTTATCTAAGAAACTAAAAATCCTTTGTACCTCGCTCCTGTGCTTTTTTGGCATTCTGACATCTCCAAGAGGCACAATTGTTCAATATGTAAAGTCTAAACGACTCTCTTTATTGAATAAAGTATTGTGTTATTGAATGAATCACAAAGCGGCAGTCTCCTTTGCACATTAACTTTGAATCTGCTGCTTAGAGCAAAATCCTGATTTTTCTTTCAGATGCTAATAGCATACTGTCCAGGCTAGGCAAGGTTATTCTCTAAAAGGAATTGGTAAGAATTGGTTTGCTTTCATTATTTATCTGCCTAATAATGGTTTCCTAGAGTCACAGAATAAACTTTGTTCCTTATTGTCCATTATGGTAATTTAAATTCAGCTGGCGCTTTTTCCATCTTTGGTAAGTTATTGTTGGTTATATTAAGTAAGATATTATTAGTTGTTGTTATAGAACAATTAAGTGAAAAGTATACTCCTCTGATGACTCATGTTGTGTCGATTTTTAATAAAGAAAATGAATATATTAAATTAATATTATTAAAATTATTAGAATTTATATATAATATTTTCCAAGTGGATTTAATATCTTGAGAGATCATGAGACTCGGAGCAGACCCAGTTAGTTATCTAAGTGCTCCGCATAAGGCGATAAGGTGTTAGATCTGGCTGTCTCAGAAGGGTCGTCTTGCAGGAGTATTTGCAATCACTCTTTCCTTTTCCTCACTTGTAAAACTCCAACAGTATCAACATCACGAGTAATTGTGGCATGAACGCAATGAGAACAACGTGGTAAGTGTGCATTGTTCACTCTGTAGGACCGCACACACACAAGTTAATATTGTTACGTGAGCAAGTTAATTTTCAATGTTACAACTGACAATTTCTTAAAACACAGTTTGGAAGAGTGGAGCTAGAGTCTAGAAACTGCAACTTAATAATCAGCTCACAAGGCTGACTTTATCCTGGCTGCATACAGTCTGACGGGTGGGGGGAAGGGACAGGGTGACTGGAGCCTAATTATCTCTGTGACCTGTGTAGCCATGATAATGACTTTCTGTCCAATGTGTTCAGTTAAGTGTGACTCAGGTTGGAAGCTCCAAATACTTAAATGTCCATTGTAAAGTCCCTTTCTGATGTCCCCTTTCCTTTCAGTATCACGATGCCACTGCATTCCTAGCCTCTCAGGAAACCATAGAAGATGCAAGTGGAGACCACCTTTTCCACTTGCCTGCTTAATGTCTTGGTGCCATGCTGATGTTGCCTTGTGAGACAGAACACATGTTTCTATCAACAATGAAACCTGAAATCCAGACATTACTATGACAGTGGTATGCAGTTTTCCTTCTATGCCTTCAGTGGAGATGATGCTCAACCATATTGGTGGACTCTTTGCCTCTTTACTCAATCTACTGAGGCTGCATGTTTTAGGAGCAGAAGTGACTTAACATTCTAGTCTATTTTTCTTTAAAAGTCTTTCCATGTATATGTATGTATGTATGTATGTATGTATGTACATATATATGATGCGTATATGTGTGCCCATATGTACGTGTTCTTGCGGGCATGGGTACCACACAGTGTTCAGGTGGTTATCAGATGACAGCCTCAGGTGTCAGACCTTGGCATTCATATTACTTGAGATAGGATCTCATGTTGTTCACTGATATGTATGCCTCCCTAGCTTACCTGAGGCTTCATAGATTCTCTTGTCTGCCTCCTATCTGGCTGTTGGAACTCTAACATTGCAGATGTACACAACTGGGTTTGGCCATCCAAATCCAGTCTCTCACACTTGCACAGAAATCATATCAACCGCTGAGCCGTCTCTGTGACTCCAGTATATTCATTTTAACAGCTAGAAAAATTGAGGTGGGGGGAATGCAAGGTTTAAAGAAATTATTTGACCCATCTAGGCATATCTTTAGTAGGTTTCTGGAGTTGCTAATTCCTAGGCCAATTCATTCTAACATACTTCTCTGCCAGCTAGAATCAGATAGTCACTTCATGCATATTTGTACCCAATATGTATACTCATTGACCTTTGCTATTAGAAGGAAATCACAAACAAGTACAATTAGGGTAAGAACCATGGCACTGGCTGCTACTTTTTTCCCCAGAAAAAGACATCAAGCCTAAACTTATCCCTTTCTGTCCTCTAATGTGTCCTCAGGCCATGCTTATTATTGGATTCCATTTTTCCATTGGAAAGAGAATATTTTGTTGTGTCTTACTAGCTAAGAAAGCAATGTTCGTGCTACAAGAACTGAATATGAAAATATAATTTTGATAAATTTGTGCTGGCAGGCCAAACCAATTCCACCGCTGTCCAAACTATCACAAAGAATATGATTGAATGTTTTCATACTTTCAAAAGCATTGCATGAAACTTTTTCTGTGTTGATATTTTGCCTGTAGTGTTTTGTGATGTTAATTTAAAATAATTGGTTCTTCTTTTGAAGGGCTGCATACTGTGATGATTAATTTTGTGGGCCAACTTGACTAGGCTAAAGATATAAAGAAAACTGATGGAAGATTATTCCTGGGTTTGTCTTGGCTGATGTTTCTGGAAGCATACTTGCATCAGTGGACAATAAAGAATATAGATCCTCCCTGGGATAGGTTTGCATCTCCTCCATTGAAGGCATGTGTGGAAAGAGGCAAGAATGGTGATGTCTTCCTCTTCCTAGATCATGATATGTTTCTGTTCCTGTCCTTAGGCATCAGAGATTGAACTTTGGGATTTGCAGCATCAACTGTCCCCTGCTGCCACCATTCATTTCTCTGTCTCATGATCAGACCTCTAGCCTCATGTTAAGACTCATCATCAGATCCTTAGCCTCTCTAGTTTATAGATGGCATGCCACGAGACTTCTTGCTCTCCTTAATGATGTAAGGTAATTTTCATAATATGTCTCCTCCGTTTATATGGACATATACCAGAGTAGTTCTCTACTTTTGTGGAACCCTGGTTAATATACATATTTTCATAGTTCTCAGTGGCATCTAATTGGGGGTACAGATAATCTTATGGAGACCTAAGAAAAATTTAGAATTATGATCAAGTCCTGACTGGAGTATCTTTTGAGGCTTGAACATCTCAGCCAGCAGTCTTGAAACTATTCTGGATGTAGAACTCAGACATCTGGGTCATCTGCTCCTATTGGAGATTTCTCAGGAGATCTTCCTTGATCAAACCTGATTTTTCTTAACCCAGAATAAGTCCACCACCTCTTATTTCCTGTGGAAACAAAAGCAAAACCTCTTCTCCAGATTAATATATCTCTCAACTTATATTTTAAAGTCAAGGCATTTTTAAAATATATATCTTGGATAAATCCAGCACCATTTACAATCAAATGTCTTTTAGTAGCTGTTGCTTCGTCCTCAGTCATCAAACAATTCAAAGACAACACGATAATATACAGTATTCAGACTCTCTGTGTATTTTCTATCTTTATGTGGTTTTATTTTAAACTATATTTTTTTTCCTTTTTAATTTTTGGTTTTTGGAGACTAGGTTTCTCTGTGTATCTTGGTTTTCCTGGCACTCACTCTGTATATCTGGTTGTTCTTGAACTCACAGAGATTGGTCTGCCTCTGTCCCCTGAGTGTTGGGATTAAAGGTGTGTGCCACTACAACTGACTATTCTTTCTTTCTTTCTTTCTTTCTTTCTTTCTTTCTTTCTTTCTTTCTTTTTTCCTTATTTTAAGGACTTTATCCTTTTTATTTCTCTCCCAAGCCTATACATATTTTTAACATACTGTAAACTGTTTAGAGGCTTTTTTTTGTCTGAATCTATCTTTACTGTATATATATATCTCTTTTTCTGACCACATGAGTCTTTAATTTGCTAAGTGATATGACTAGGTTTAAAACCATGACATTGATGGCTGGATACAGCCCATTCCTTATCGTTCTGAGAGTCTAGCCTCATGGTGGAGATACTGGCTGGAGCCATTATGTTTATTACCACAACTCTATGGAGTTTCAATGTCTCTTCCACAAGTTAGCAGAATGGCTCCAATGTGGACAATTATATACACATAAAACCTGAGAGAGCTTGGGAAGTAATTCTAGATACAAAAGAACAGAGTTAAGCATGGCTTTTTGGTAGCAGCATTTTCTCAGGTGAGCTCTGCTTGTTAGAGGCAAGCATGGCTCATTTAAGAGAGGCTTCTCAACTCAGCTTTAGCTGAAAAGACTTTTCAGCACTTTTAAAAGGTCTTGCCACAAAACACTTAAATGGTGTTTATGAATAGCTGACAGCATGCTTTTTGGTGGTGGCAGGGATGTAGAAACTCCATAGAATTGTGGCAATAAATATAAACATGGCTCCCCCTAGTACCTCTACCATGAAGCTAGACTTTCAGAAGGCTAAGGAATGGGATGGATCCAGCCATCAAAGCAAGGCTTTAATCCTAGCTATATTACTTAGCAAATAAAAGACTCATGTGATCAGAAAAAGAGAGATATACAGTAAAGATAATTTCATACACAAAGCTTCTAAACAGTTTACAGTATATTTAAAAATATATGTATGCTTGGGAGAGAAAAGAAAAAGGATGAAGTCCTTAAAATAAAAAAGAAAGAAAGAGAGTAGTTGGGTGTGGTGAAACACACTTTTAATCCCAACACTTGGGAGGCAGAGGCAGGCCAGTCTATGTGAGTTCAAGGACAACCTGGTCTACAGAGTGAATGCCAGAACAGCCAAAGATACACAGAGAAACCTAGTCTTAAAAAACAAAAACAAAAAATAAAAAGAAAATAAATAGAGCTTAAAATAAAGCCACATAAAGATGGAAAATACACAGAGAGTCTGGATACTGTATGTTATTGTGTTGTCTTTGAATTGTTTGAATATTGAGGAGGAAATAACCATTGCTAAGAGATATTTGATTATAAATGCTTCTGGATTAATCCAACATATATATTTTGAAAATGCTTTGACTTTAAAATATAAGTTGAAAGATATATTACTTTGGAGAAGAGGTTTTGCTATTGTTTCCACAGGAAATAAGAGGTGGTGGACTTATTCTGGGTTAAGAAAAATCATGTTTGATCAAGGAAGACCTCCTGAGAAATCTCCAATAGGAGCAGATGGCCCAGATGTCTGAGTTCTACATCCAGAATAGTTTCAAGACTGCTGGCTGAGATGTTCAAGCCTCAGAAGATACTACAGTCAGGACTTGATCATAATTCTAAATTTTCTTTAAGTCCCCATAAAATTACCAATGTCCCCAATCAGAAGAAAAAATAGACTGGAAAACTATGCCTGCATTCCCAAAAAATGGATTATGGATGTTTTTTCTTTGTTTAGAGTGTTTGTTACAATTTGTTCTTGATAATGGTCAGGAAGAAAGCTAAACAAAGAAGATTAGATTCAGAGTTCTTGTTTTGAAAAAAAGGGAAGGGGAAGTGCTGTGGGACAGTAGTCTTGTACCCTGTCACTTATATTGTATTATTTTTGGTCTGTAGCCAGGCAGGAAGTAGAGGTGAGGTGACTAGAACAGTAGAATTCTGGGAAGAAGAAAGAAACAGTCTGCAGTTGTCACAGAGGAAGCCAAACACAGAGCAAGCAAGATGAGAATGTCTCACTGTCAAAAGGTACCAAGCCACGTGGCTAACACAGATAAGAATAATGGTCTAATGTAAGATGGAAGAATTAGTTAATAAGAAGCCTGAACTAATTGGCCAACCAGTTTATAATTAATGTAGACCTCTGTGTATTTCTTTAGGACTGAATGACTGTTGAACCTGGCAACACAGAAATCTTTGTCAACAGATGTATGGGAGGATTTAGAGGGAAAAGAAAGGAGAGAAGGACATAATGGAATTAAAGTATAATCTCAAAAATAAAAAATAATAGATGTTAAAATAAGAACCATCCTTTCCAAGCAATAAATCCCCAGAAAAAAAATCAAGGACAGCAATGATGTTTAACTATGGGAAACATGAGAAACAATGTGGAACCCCGAATGTCTCAATCAATGAACCAGAGTTCCAAAAAGAAGTGTTTTGGAGATGAGAGTCAAAGCTGACACAGATCAGCTGATCACCACCAAGAGGCCTGAGACTGGGTGAAAACCCCAGTTTTAATAACCAAACTAGAAAGGGGAAAATGTGTTAAATACATGACTAGGAACAGATACTTCACGGATACTCCACCAATAAGATTTAAGAAAATGTTTCAACACAATTCACCAAATAAGCACACTGATAGTAATATCAGGTTTGCTGAAGCGTGACTGTCACGCCCCTTTTGCTTCAAAGAAACACAAGCATAGAAACAAACTAGGAAGGTTAAATTATTGAATTTATGAAGATAAAAGATTTTGCATATTACTTGTTTATATGTAATTTTCTTTATTATCCTTAGAGATCCTGGCTTACATTTATAAATCAAAAGCAATCTCTAGCTCGAGTGAAAAAATGTAATTAAAATGTAGTCTGCTGCATGTATCTGTTGGAATAGATAATTTCAGGCAATGATTTTGATTAAAAATTTTGATGATTATAGCTATATACATTAAGGTGGAGGAAGAAACAAACTTTATATAAAGGTAAGTGACAAAGAGTTTGAGATTTCTTTGAGTTGGAATTACTCAGGGACAAAGAGGGTACTTTTGTAGCTAGCCTGCTTATGTCAGAAATGTTGTCCAAATGTGTCCTGGAAGAGAAGAGGAAAGTATCACTTTTACATTGTCTGTGTCATCCCAGGAAGCACTAGGGCTGTTGTTGAGTCTCGTAGGTGGACTTAAAGCATGAAGACAGGACAACCTCCTTCCAATTAATTAATCCCAACGAGCAAAATGAATACAGGGGAAGAGAGTGATGGGCACAGCCATGTAAAAGAGATGTGGACTATTAACATATACTTTGGCTTGTAAAGGTTTTACTTTTATAGACTGGAAAGAACCCCTATAAATAAGAATTTGAAATTTAAGAAAAAGAAGTCTGAAAACAGAAACACCTCCCCTGACTGTCATCTGTCTGTCGCCTATCTGCCTTAGCAGACACATATCTGCTGTGTTCTCATGGAAAAAACAGATCTTCGGAGTCACATTTTACTTTGCACTTTGTATGTTGAGTTCAAAATAAAGGGAACAAAAACATAGTTGAGTGAACAGACAAGAAACATCTGTTGAGTTTTATTTTACCCAAAGCCTCTCATGGCCCCATGGTTTGGAGACCAATGGCCCTTCCTGGGAAACAACCTTAATTTTACATATTGAACTCAGCAATGGGGCTTTATACCTTCTTTGTTCAAAATGTAATAACCACATAATGGACATCCTCCAAACTTAAAAATCTCATGCTCTTTCAAATCGTTTTTTCATGAGAAAACAGACCTCAGTAACGAATTCATTATTTATTATCAAAACACAGTACCATTCTTTTTGGCAGCAGTTTTATTCATGCATGCAATGCATGCATTCATTCCAAAATATTTTTTGACTGTGTTCAATGAGATGTTCATTAAGGCGCTGAGGAAACAGTACTGAGTAGCACAGTCTAAGCAAAGAACACCCTTCAGTAATAGAGCTCACGTTCTACAGCTAAGGCAAGAAATACCAAATACTAATCAGCAGACAGCACAGAAGAATGTGAGAGGTACTTTAGAAGGTACTAAAATGAATGTGGATGCTAGGGAATTGAGGGTGCCTGGATCTGGCATGACTGCAGGTACTGATGAAAGGAAGGAGGGAGTCAGTCATGTAGGCATCTAAGAAGAGCAAACTCCGAAGGGAATGTTTTAGTGTGAGAGATAGTAGGCTGGTGTGACTGGGATGGAGTTTAGAGCAAGTGGAAGAAGAGAAGACTAGGTGAGAAAAATAGGCAGAGTGAGGACCTTTTACACTGCTCGTGTAAATGACAGCCTGAGACAACCATGGTAGAGATAGTGATGCTAATTTGGAGGCTGTGACAACAATCCTAATTGTTGCTTCCTAAAGTGACAGAGGGTGTGATTAGCAATGGAGGTGGTGAGTTATTCGATAAAGGCTATATTGATGAACAGTTCCTGAGAAATGTAGAATGAAATGAGGTTTCAGTACAACCAACTAGAATGATAGAGTTGACATCAACTGAAACCAGGGAAATTGGATGAGTTTAAAATCTCCTTTAAAGAAACAAATGAGGATATAAATCACTCTTTTAATCTGTACGTTTGTAATTCAAGGGGTAGGCCAATGAATTACAGTCATATGAGGCAGTCATATGAGCTGAGATCCATTGAATACTTGGATGATGCTTCCAATAACCACGTGGGAGGCAATCTATGATGTGAATTTAGATAAAGAGAAATAATTTTAAAACCCGGGTATCTGATTATTGCGTTTTAAATTGCTGCTACAAACAAAATTATGGAGAAATGGCCAGGGAAGTTGACGTGGGATTCCCCTCTATATGCTATAAATATATTTTATTACCATTGGTTAACAAAGAAGCTGCTTTGGCCTATGGCAGGGCAGCGTATTAGATAGGTAGAAAAACTAAACTGAATGCAGGGAAAAAGAAGGCAGAGTCAGGCAGTCTCCCTGTAGCCAGCCAGGAAGCAAGATGTGAGGTAACAAACCATGAGCCTTGTGGTATAAAATATAAAATAATCGAAAAGGGTTAATTTAAGATGTAAAAATCAGTTAATAAGAAGCCTGAGCTAATAGACCAAAGAGTATGTAATTAATATTAAGCCTCAGAGTGGTTATTTTATAATCAGCTTTGGGAACAGGTGGGCAGAGAAAATCTGGTTCAGGGGACCAGCAGGACAGAGAATAATTCTAGACGCAGAGAGTGAAGGTAAATATGGAACCAAGTGATGGAAAATTTTCCAGAAAGAAGGAATGATCCACTTGTTAATTTGCAAAACGATAAAACTGACAACAGATATGACATGGTGAATTCGGTCATATGTAGTAAGAATTTCTACTTGACAGCAATTGTCTTGAAAACCAGATGGCATGCCCAGATAGCCTTGTTTGGTCACCCCTGTGATGCAATTGTACTAGAATACTGTAGATGAATGTGTTAGGAATGGTTAGACATTTGTTTCTGGTTGCATGAGTTAATATTTACTCAAAATTAAATATTTATTGCAAATTATCTATTTTTTAATTTTGTTAGTTTTATAGTCTTTAGATTTTTATAATCTGTACTGTGAATTCCTGGAGAGAAAAATGTGTCTTCAGGTACATCAGGACTGATCTGAACTTCAGAACTAGGGAGAGGTTGGAATATTTCTGATCCAAAGGCTAATTCTATCACTCTGGAATAACCATTTCTTGCTTACCTTTGTTTGTCTGAATTAACGTCATGTGACTAACAGAAACCTTTGGAACCTGCTAACTTAGCAGACACCTGATTCCATCAATCCCAAGGCTAAGCATGTCAGTAGATAGCAACTTGGGCCTCCATTGGCTCCCACCCCATAACACTGCCTCTCTGATGTACCCACCAATGTGTTTCAAACTTGTTTTGACTTAGGTCTTTCTTTGTTCTGTAAAACTATAGAAACTTCATGAAACTTCTTTCATGTTGAAGCATGGATTATGGATAATCTAATTCTATGTTTTCAGGCTATGATCACTCAAAGTGGCTCCTAAATAAATAAGCTTCCTCTTACTCCCTTTAAGAGGAGAACTGTTATTTTTTATATCAACCACACCCAATGAAGTCAACTGCTTATATATATAAAAAAACATGTGATAGATGAATTTGACATTTACCTACACAGTTATTGATCCATCTCTGTGATCGAGATGATGAATACATGTTTGCCACTCCAAACATGGATTCTCATTGGTATTTGTAGTACATGCTACTCCTGTATCAGCAACCAAAAAAATCTCGTATTCACCGCCAGAGCTTAGGCAAATATAGTATGTTTCTATATATACTTACCTTCTCCAGGGATCAGATTCTCTTTATGTATATTTAAATTTCCAACCAATATCACTTTTCTTTCAGTTCAATTAATTTGCCTGAATATTCCTTACCATGGTTGCCTGGTGGTGACATGTTTATCTGAGCTTTGGTTTCTCTGATCATTTTTCCTTTCAGTATCTAATTGCTGAAGGAGATTTTCGCTAGGTATTGAAGTCTAAATTACTTTTCTTGGTACTTTCTAGATTCCATCACATTTTGTTTGGGTTTGTATATTAATTCTTTTTCTCATTGTTTTGATAAGTTACATAATATAAACAATTTCAAAAGAGAAGGGCTGATTTTGACTCCCAGTTAGAGGGCATGGATCATCATGGCAGGGATGCCATGGTGGTTGAGGCTTAAGCAGCTGTTCACACTGTTTCCAAAGTCAGGAAACAGAAAAGGGGAATTCTTGTGTTCAGCTTGACTCTCCTTTTTATTTATTCCTGCATTCCCAGCCCATGCATTGGTACCACTAACATTTAGGATGAGTATTCCCACCTGAGTTAACCTAATTTATCTAACATCTCACAGATAAACCAAGTGGCTAACCAAATTTAGATAATCATTCATAGACAAGCCAATGCTTGACTCATAGTTGATCCCAGATTCTTCAGGATTAGCAGGCAACTTTAACCATCATGGTTTGCACCATTTTTGCAAAAGTCTGTAATTATTCTGTTTGCTGTTCTTTCCTATAGTGTCTTCCTTCTTTATCTGCTATGACTATTTGCTGTATCACTGCATTTCAGCTATTTAGTTGAGAAGTACTTTGTTGAAAGTCTTTTGATATTTATCCTGCCTGCTTAGTGTTCTTGGAGCTTCTCAGTTCTGTAGTTTTATATTTATTATCAAATTTGAAAATATTTTGGTCTCTGTTTCTCTACAGTTTTTTTTCTGACTCTTCCCTTTTGAGACTAAATCTACCTATAAAAAAGGTTCTTCCTTCTTCTTCTTCTTCTTCCTCCTTCTCTTCCTTCTCCTTTTATTTTTTGATGATAAGAAATATTTGGTCTTTGTTTATTAAAATAGTTTGCTTTTCATACAATATATTATGATCATGGCTTCCTCTGTCCAGGTCCTCCTGGATCCTTCCTACCTACCCACCCACCATACTTCAGTATTCCACTCCTTCTTTCTCTCTCTCGAATAGCAAACAGGCCAACACAAATCAAATTTCATGGTAGTTTTGGAGGTTTATTTTTCTTTTTTTGTCTCATAATGATTTATCTGGACATTTTACTAACTTGCAGATTTTTGCTTATATGTTATAGTTTCTAATGTTGTGTTTTATGGGATTTCTGGATAAGCAAACGTGTTTGTCTCTGCATTTGTATGTGTTTCTTTTATTATATTTTTTACCTCTTTGAGGGATAGGGGATTGAGACAGTATTTCTTTGTGTAACATGCATGGAACTTGATATGTCTGTCTTTGAACTGAAAGAGACCCACCTGTCTCTGCCTCCTGTGTTTGGTCTTTCTTGTGTTCCTTATCCTGGGACCATAACCTGGCTCTGTCTATTGTCCAATACTGAAAATAATTGTTTCATATATTTTGTTAGTTTTCTTTATTTGTTTTTTTAAATTTAATTTATTTCACATCCTGACCACATTTTCCCCACCCGTTTCCCCTCTGCTCTCCCACCCCAATCCACTTCTGTTTCTGTTCAGAAAGGGGCAGGCATCCCAATGGGTATCAACAAAGCATGGCATATCACTTTGTGGTTAGCCTAAGTACCTACTCTTGTATTTAGACTGGGCAAGGTAATCCAGTATGAAGAATAGGTTCCCAAGAGCCATTCAAACTGTCAGGGACAGCCTCTGCTCCTATTGTTAGGAATCCCACAAGTAGACCAAGCTACACAACTATCACATATATGTAGATCTAGGTCAGTCCCATGCAGGCTTCCTAGTTGTTGGTTCAGAGTCTGTGATTTCCTATGACCCAGGTCAGTTATTTCTATGGATTTTTTTTTGGTTTGTAGCAAGAAAGCTTAGACAGTAAGCCTACGAGAATGGAAATGAATATCCCAATAATAATTTTAAAATAAATGGCTGAGTCTTAAATTAAAAATTTACCACTGAAACTGAGATAAGTCTCACTACTAAAGTATTGCATTCCTCCAAATACTTTAGTACAGATACCATATTTTAAACTAATGGGATTAATTTGGGGGAGAGAAAGTGTAGCTTTATAGAAAAACTATTTTGTATTTCCATGTATAAGCCATTTTGAGCTAGTTTTTTCTCTCCGGAAGGTTGATGTATGTGTTCATGTTTTGCACAAGAATCTCATAGTTTTAGCAGCATTTATTGTAGAGATTCTTCCTTTTCAACTGGGTTGGTCAGGCTACATTTTCAAAGATCTACTGACTAAGGGTCTCTGGCTTTGTTCTACTCCTTCAGTATTGTGTTGCTAATCTTGGACCTTTTGTCTTTCCATGTGCATGTTAGAATCATTTTATCAAGAGAGGTGGTAAATAGAGAGGATACTGAAGTGTATGTAATTGTAAACTATAAGGGGAGCAGACTGACAGAGAAAGAGGAACAGCTGTACAAGGTGAGAGAGTACAGAAGAGGGGACTGGCAAAGAGAAGGGGAGAATGAGAACAAAGTATGACATAAGTGAATGATTATCCCACGCTGAAACCCATTACTTCATATGCTAACATAATAACATCAAATAAAAATGTTAATATCCATAAACTAATTTGTCAGGCTTTCGATGTGTTGAGCAGACAGACCGAGTTGGGAAGAACTGACAATCACAGTTTTCCTGTTAATGAACACAGATTACCTCTTCATTTACTGAGGTGGTATTTATTCTGTTTTGTCATCACCCTTATCTAGATTTTTGAACCACATATTTTGGTAACCACAGACTTGAAACTATGAAAAAAATCGCATTATTATTTCAAACTCCAATTATCATTACGGAGAGAAGAGAAAATATTTCTATTTCATGTCCTTTTTAAACAAATTCTTTCTGATTTTCTACATAGAAAATTATTTTGTCTGTAAACAAAGACTGCTTTAGTTCCTTCTCAAATCTACAGATCTTCTCTTCCTTTCCTTTCCCTTCCCTTCTCTTTCCTTCCTTTTCCTTTTCTTCCCTTTCCTTCCCTTCCCTCCCCTCTCTTCCCCTCCTCTCCTTTTCTCTTCCCTTCTCTTTTCTTTCCTTGTATTACTGCAAGAGCTTTGATATTTAAAAGAGTGACAAGATAGAACACCCCGTGTAATTGTAAGTAAGGCAATGGAAGTCTCCGCTGCCCTGTTACAAGGTTAACTGTGACTATCTGATAGACATTCCTTAATAAGTCAAGGAAGCAGCTGTATTTTCAGCTGAAGTTTTCCTTCTGCCTGAATAGCTGTTATATTTTTCACACATGGTTTTTTTTCTCTCTGATACCATCATATGGTTTTTTCTTTTCTAGCCCATTAATGTGATGGGTTTCACTAATTGGTTTCACAAACAAAGTCTTGACTTTTCTCAAGTTGGAATGAAATTAATCCTTGACTTGTTGTCAACTATCTTTCATACTTGAATTTTAAATTGCTTCCCATGTGAAAAATACTAACTTTTTTGTCTTTCTTCTGATCATAGTACATACTATGATTTACTTGAAGACAGTCTCTCATAGTTGGGATTTTAGCGTTTGTATTTGTTTTGGTTTTGAGTTTCGAAATACTATTTAGCCTAGTCTTTCTATTTAGCCTAGCTTGTCCTTGAACCCTCGACTTTCCTGAGTTCTGTATTACGAACATTTGTCACTATGTCCAATTTCTGAATTTTAAATTTGTTTTCTTATTTGTTAAAAACATTTTTCTTGAACTGAATATCTTAAATATTTATATTGTGTCATATTCATTAATTTTTATAGAATTAACTTAAAATTTTACACCAAAAGAAGGAAATTATTTTAAAAACTAAAGTGTTAGAAACTTTATTCTGGAGATGGTGAGTGAACTGAACCTAAACTGTGTATATCTTAGATTTCCTGTGAACATGACAGGAAAATTAAACCTGAATAAGAAACAATGCTTGTGTCTCAATGGCTTACATTCTCTTGGAACATGTGAGGTAATGTGTTTGTGAATTAGCTAACCTTCACAATTCTATGCTATGTATTCAACATTATGCTATTCACAATAAAGGCTCACAATTTTATTTGTCAATTTTTAAAAATGTTGAAAAAACGAGAAGTGTGTTAACTACTGAAGAAGATGACAGTCGTTCCCCAACAAGGTAAGTGTCTCCTGTGTGGCTGTGCAACACTCTTCAGGTCTTTTGGGACCACTGACTCTAGGTTCTTACAAGGAGATGCAGAAGGATGATCATAATGGCCGTCTGTGCCTGGTCCAGGCCACTTAGGTTCAGGCCCAGTGAATATGCAATGGGTCTGTTACATGGCAACAGCCGATGAGACACGACCACCTCCATGTTTCAAAACAAAACCTGTTGTCACTTAGTCCCTGGAGTTCAGGAAGGGTAAAAGTCACAGTCGTGGTGGTAATATGAGAAGCATACGTTACAAACTGTATTATGGAATTATGAGTTAATAGAAAGAGTTCCAAGACGGAGAAGCAGTTCCTTGTAAATGACCCTGCCAGCACGGTTTATCAGCTTGTACTGATAACCAGCTTTACCTGGAAACTGCAATTGCAGTATGGGAATCTCCAGCCCATTGAGTTAAATGTATTTCATTTATAACTGCTCAGTGAGCCATGACAGACCCAGGGGCATTTAGGAGTCAGAAAAGCTGCCTTTCTTCTAGATGTTATAATTGTAACTACAGTATAAAGAATAAATGATAAATGAGCCCATGATAGATGAGCATGGCCTGAATTATATTTAGAAACTCAGATATAAACACATCAGATTATTTAGTGCCTGGGTTTTTTTTTCCACCCCCAGCCCGAGAAGGGGGTTTGTTCTCATAAAGCAAATTGGAGAAGAAAAATGGAAGACACTCACAAATGAATAAAAATGCATGTGGAATTCCAATATGCAAATGATAACTATTTCTTTTGTACACAGTGCAGATGAGGAGCTGAGAGTACATGATCACAGCTGGAATTCACACTGGGATGTTAGACAATGTCACACTTGCAGCTACCCTCAGATCAGGCACACCCCGGCTGCTCACTTCACAGAGCCTGCCTCCTCCTTCCCTCTCCTAACCCTTCACACCGGCTTCCTTCATTATTTTTTTTTTTCAAAAAGGCAGAAATGAAGCCAAAACCTTTTGTGTAAAGGGAAAAAAGTCTCACTATAAAGAAGAAGGCGAATCCTATGCAGTTATTTCCTGAAAAAGATTTTGCTTTACAATTAGAAACTGCCTCCTAACCAGGAGTTCTTCAAAACACTCACTCTACATCTCAAAGGCCTGTACTGTGTCTGCTGCACTGATGTGACCCTAATGTTTTACGGGATGAATAACAGGATAATTTTTTTGCATTGTTTCATCTTTTTCTCTTGTGTTTGATTTTTACATTTTGCTTGAATAAATGCCTACCTAATTATACTGCCACTAACAGCATCAGACATCGTAAAACACCCAGAGGTAGCTAGTACAGGAAAGTCTCCCCATTCCTCTCAAGTGATTGATTTGGTATTATGAGAAATATTTAGTTTTTTTTTCCTGGTCCAAGGACACGTACAGAGCTCTCTAAATGGTACATTCCCATCCTGTGCCCGGAATCCCTGAGTACTGTCTTTTAGGGTACATGACTGGATTCAGTTAACTTCCTGGGGAGGAAGGCTTTCTATTGAATTGTTTGGGTGAATCATAAGTGCCTTCCTAAGTGTCATAGTAGGAAAGATGAAGAGGGATTTTGGAAGAAGAGGCAATGTGGCCATGAATATCAAGATTGGACAGATGAAACAATAAGACTTCTGAGGCCAGAAGAAGCAGGGAAAGCATCTTCTCCACATCTCTATCAGGTGCTCTGGCCATATTGATTCAGTTCTGTACTTCAGAGTCAGGAAAAAACATATTCCTGCTGGGTATTGTCTTGACCTACTGGACATTTCTTATAGCAGTCCCAAGAGGGTAATACTTATGGTTTCACATAAAAAAATGAAAATGGCTACTTTTTTCTATCTTTCACTTATTTTTATTAACATTTATTTAGTTAATTTTAAAGATTTATTTATTTTACTTTATGTGTATGAATGATTTTTCTGCATACATGCATACCACGTGCATGCCTAGTTTTTGAAGAATTCAGAAGAGGGTGGTCAGATATCCTGAATCTGGAGTAAGGGATAATTATGAACCATAATGTGGCTGCTGGTAATGGAACCTGGTTCTTTAAGGGCAACAACTGCTCTTAACCACTGAGTCATCTCTCCAGCCCCCTTAACACATCTTTTATTTGTGTGTGTGAAGGTGTGATTGTGTGTGTGTGTGTGTGTGCATGTGCGTGCGCATGCACACACATGTGCTCCCTTGTGACTACAAACATCTTAAAAGGGTGTCAGATTCCTTGAGCTGGAGTTATAGGCAGCTGTGAGCTACCTGATGGTTGGTGTCAGGAACTGAATTCTGGTCCTCTGTGAGAGTAGCCAACACTCTTATCAGTTCTGCCATCTCTCGAGCCCCAATAGATACAATTCAGGTTATCTGGAAAAATAGACACTTTGAATATAGTGAACTCTTTTGTAAGAAGTACAAGCCAGCTAAAGAAAAATGTCAAGTGAGCTGTAGAGGAGCTTGGAACGCTATAGTAAGGGTTCTTGCCATTTGGGGTCCAGCTGTTAGCAGGTAAGGTCGTTATAAACTGCCCTCACCTTTCAGCCTTGGCACCAAATGTATCTCAGATGTGTGCCTATTGCTCACTGAGATGGTCATGACTTCCAGCAGTTTGAGTAGAGGTTTGAACAGAGAATGTTTTAGTTCAAAACAGGAACTGCGGAATGCCACAAAAGGTAGTAACTCATGGGGTAAGGATGCAAAGCTTGGTGAGTAGGAAGTCGGGATTGGATCCGGGAAGAGCTATAGAAAGTGAATATAACCAAAATACATTGTATCAAATTCTCCGAGTTAATAAAAATATTATCAACAAATAAACTTTTGTAAAATGGTATAAAAATAATAGAAGCCATAAAAATTGATTTCTCTGTTTCCATTCTTTTTTTTCTCCCCATGGCTAAGCCTACTAACAGCAGCACAGTCTGGATTTGAGCAGTTCTTTCCTGGGAAGCCATGGCCTTATGCTCTCAAGTGGGATATCTCACACATGTGGGGAGTGAAGGGCAAAAAGCATGTAGAGACTCGAGAGGCAGAAAGTCTGCTCATTCAGGCTCAAGGCTTTAATTTGGAAGGACAATAGTTGGGTCTGTGTGGGGGAAATGGAAAAGCAACTTGAGGTTCTCACTAAGTTTTCTTCTCTGAGGCCTTGAACCAACTGCTGGGGCTAATGACTAACATGGGAAGAGGCAAATATACTGTGGCCTATTTGCATTTCAAAATCCCAATGCGGTTGAACATTAAATGCTTAACACTTACATAGGTTGATTTGCTGTAGTAACCTTGGTATTTTCTTGGTTTTTAATTATTTTATTTTTATCTTTTATTCATCTATTTATTTTAAATCCCAGCCACAGCCTATACTCCATCCTCATCTCCCAGTTCCTCCCTCATTCCTCCCCCAACCCTGCTCCCACTGCCTAATCCACTCCTCTTCTGTTTTCATCTAGGAGAAGGCAGTCTCCCATGAGTATCCTTAAATTATGGCATACCAAGAAGCAGTAAAACTAAGGACTGCCCCATGTATTAAGGCTGGGTAAGGTAACTAAGTATGAGGAGTAAGTTCATCAAGGAAAAGAAAAGAGTTGGGAGACATCCCCTCTTCCTGCTGTTAGAAAGTCACAAGAGGACCAAGCTACACAGCTGTAACATTTATACAGAGTGCCTAGGTCAGTTTCATACAGGCTCCCTGGTTGTTGGTTCAGTCTCATAAGGCCCTATGAGCCCAGGTTAGTCGATTTTGTAAGCCTTCCCATGGTGTCCTTGACCCCTTGCCTCCTATACTCTTTCTCCTCCTTTTCCTCCACAGGATTCCTGAACTCTGACTCATGTTTAGCTCTGGGTATCTATATTTACCTCCATCAGTTGCTGGAGGATGCTTCTCTGTTGATAATTGGGCCAGGCACTAATCTGGTCACAGGAGATGACCAGTTCAGGCTACGTATCCTATATTGCTAGGAACCTAAGCTTGGGTCCTTCCCATGGGCTCATGGGAGATTTCCCTGCACCAAGCATCCACTCGACCTCAAATGCCCCCCAGCAATTCCCCCTCAGCCTTCTCCCCCTCAGTTCAATCTCCTAACCTGATAGATCATGTTCTCATGCCTACCCACCCTCAGTCCACTCACAGTGTTTCTTCTATTTCCCCTCCCCAGAAAGATCTGGGTGCCCACACGAACCCAGTCTCTCTGGGTCTATGGATTATAGTATAGATATCCTTTATTTTACAACTAATATCCACTTATGAGTGAGTAGATACAATGCTTGTTTCTGTCAGTCTGGTTTATCTCACTCAGGATGAATTTTTCAGGTTCTAGCTATTTGCTTCCAAACTTCCAATGTTCTTTTTTAAAAGCTGAGTAGTACTCCATTGTGCAACTGTACTATATTTTCTTTATCCACTCCTCAGTTGAGGGACAGCTAGGTTGTTTTCAGGTTCTGGCTATTACAAATAAAGCTGCTATGAACATAGCTGAGCAAGTATCCTTGTGGTAGGACAGAGCATCCTTTGAGTATATCTGGGTCTTGTGGTAGGTTGATCGCCAGGTTGACTTCCAAGGTGGTTGTACAAGTTCCAATTCCCACCAGCAAGGGAGGAGTGTTCACCTAGTTCTATATCCTCTCCAGCATGAGCTGTTGCTTGTGTTCTTTATCTTAGCCATTCAGACAGGTGTAAGATGGAATCACAGAGTTGTTTTGATTTGCATATCCTTGATTGCTTAGGATGCTGAACATTTCCTTAAGGGTTTCTTGGCCATTTGGGCCATTTGACAATCTTCTCTTGAGAATTCTGTCTAGTTCTGTACCCCATTTTTAAATTGGACCATTTGGTTTGTTGTTATCTAGTCACTTTAGTGTTTTCAAATTGCAATATTGACATTATTGTGTGTGGGACTCATGAAACTAGAGAGTGGCTCACAGAGAGGAAGAATTCTCACAGGAGGTGGGGAGTAGAGGAGGGAAGGCATGCAATAGAGAAGCAGAACATGGGACTAATGGTGGGGAGGAGAACAAGTTGGCAGTGAGAAGCTGGTGTGGGAAATGGTAGTTGGGGAGAGGATGAAACAAAGAATAATATATTTGTATGAAGACTTTTATTAGTATTTTACATGCCAATGTACAAATCATTTAGAAATATGTGTGATATGAAACATAACACCTTAACCACACAGGTCTATGGAATTAAGTCCATTTATAATAATTCATCAACATGTAAGCGAACTATTTCTATTAAGCAATGACTTCTTATTCCCTGACCCCCTGTCCTGGCAAGCAGGCATCATTGATTCTATTTTCTGACTCTATAATTTAATTACTTAGTATCTATACTAAATATGGACAGATGCTTACTGAGAATTAGTCCCAAAATGTTGCTTTAACATAACTACATATAGCATATACATGTATATGTGCATAAATATGTATAAAATGTATAAAATATGTGTATATGTATAAAATAGTGTATGTATACATATACACTAGGTATTAGAAATAGTCTAGAGTTGATTTAAGGCATACAGGAATGGGCACAGATTACATGAGAATAGTATATTATTTATATAAGAGCTCTCAAGGTATCCAGTAGGGTGCCAATATCTCTTAAGGCTACTGATGGATATTTCCTCCCACACTACATAAAGGGATGAGTACAGACACACTCTTTTATTATGTATGCTTCAGTTACTGTAAGTTGATGTAGCTTAAAGCTTGGTTCTCTCTCATATTTTCTCATGAGAAATACATCAAAAATATTTACAAACGCATTATCATAACCTTTGGTTATTTCTTCATATTATTTCTGAGAAATAAATTCCAACCACATATTTCCAAAGGCTCTCAGTATCTAGTTCCATTTCTCAGAGCTTAAATAAAACTACAATCACAGCAGCACTATGTAGAAACTTGTGTCTCTTACACTCCTGCCAGCACTGAATATTCACTTTTAAAACACTCATTTTAGTAGATGTTCCATGGATTTGCTCTACTTTTCTAAGATTATTAATAAGATTTATTTTGTGACTATTTGTTCTTTTGATGACTTTCAAAATTATTGTTTCAAGTTCTATACTAATTTTCTTTCTCATGAGGGTTTATTCTGTTCTTTTAAACTTTTTCATGTCTTTGGGGACCTAACTAAAAACATTTTGCGCCAAGGAGTGATAGATAATCAGCGACGTTTTCTCTCTCTGCCTAACAGTGTAAAACATTTTGAACAAAACATATGGGAAGAGATTTAAGCATATTTACGTAGTACTCATCTCACATGTACTGCCTCTCTTCCATTTTAAATAAATTAAATTAAAATTTTTAGCTGCCAAGTGGCACAGACTGGCAATATATACATACTCCCTAGTTACACAACAGACAAGCAGCTAATGTCACAATTTATGTATGTATGCTCAATTAGAAACGAGCCTAGTGCCAAGTTAATCATGAATTTGCCATAAACTAAAGTTCATTACTGTTGCATGACAAGAAATGTTGAATAGAACTGTTTATATTTGTTCTAGTTTCTCCCAAATAGGGAAGAGAATTGCAGGAAGCATATCATGTAGGTAGAACAACTACTTATTGGATGCTGGCCAGGAGTTTAACACCTTTAAATACTCGCTTTATACTCACCGATTTAATCTTCACAGCAACTTGTAAGGTACTTGATGTGTTCATCCCCATTTTATGTACAAGAAGTTGAGGCTTGACAGGTTCAAATGACTTTCACAAGATAATTTAGTGAGTAAGGGTGTACCACTGAGAGTTCATCCTAAACTGCTGGCCTTGTCCTTTTATAGAGGCACACTTTTATACAGGCATCTGGCTAGAAGCAGAGAAATCTTTTGGATAATTTATTTACTGAACACTTTTGGTAGGCTAGACACTACAATCAACTTGCAGAGAGGAAAGATAAGTAAAGTAGGATGCTTTCATTTAAAAAAAATGCACTAATAAACTGAGGTAACAACTGCAGAAAGGGCAGAAGATTCTATGGAAACAGAAGGAAATATATTAAGTCTAGGATCCTGGATATGAAGCCTTGAGGGCTCCAATTATACTGTGGTCTTGGCTATTCCCTCAGAGGTTTGAGAATACTCTAAAGTGCAGCATTCTGTACATGCACACTGCAATGTGTGGAAAGAGTGAACGAGGCTAGCAAGTAGCCATTAACACATATTCCAGTACCTCTAAGTGTCACAAGCCTCAAGACCTTAGTAGGTCCCCAGATCTTAGCACAACTGATGCCATGATGAAAGAACCATTCAGGCCCTAAAACTCAACGTGTAGGTAAGTACCACCAGCCAAAAGGAAAACAAAGACTTAATCGATCCAAGTCTGTAGTTCTGGAAAAGTCTCTAAATGTACAAACCTTGCCTTTTGGCTGCCGTAGTTCTGTTTCTGACTAACTATTCTTGATAACTGAAGTATATCAACCTAAGATATGTATTTTGTGCTTAAAAACTCACCCTGAAAAAGGCGTGAGAACTCTATAATCCTAAATGCCAAGTATGATTGCTGGTCTGCTAATAAAGATTTTCTATTGTCTTAAACCTATGTCCCAGAAGTCTTCTCTGGTGGATACACCATATGCTGGATGGTTTTATGTCAACGTGACAACAACTGAAGTCATCTGAGAGGAGGGGCCCACAAAAATACCTATGTAAGATCAGGCTGTAGGCACGCCTGGAAGGCATTTTCTTACTTAGTGATTGATGGGGGAGAGCCCAATCCATTTTTGGTGGCGTCATTCCTGAGCTGGTGGTCCTGAGTTCTATGAAAGAGCAGGCTGAGCAAGAAACAGCAATAGAAACCTTATCTAAGACACCCCACAACATCATCAGTTTTACATCAAAGGCTTTAGGTGTGACTGAGCAAACACCCAGTTTTCTGTGCTATAGAGAAGAGAAACTTCAACCAGATACTAAATGGGAAGTCAACACTCTTCAGATAACAACTTTTTAACCTATGTGGTATCGACTCCATGGGCAAAAGGAAATAGTTGATGAATGCACAACAAAGAAAATTAACTTAAAAATCAAACTGATAACGAATCTGAAGTGCTTCTGTCACTGTTTTCCCATGGTGCATTTCACTGAAGCCTTGGTTCTGAAAACAGAGCACATGCGCTTTGAACTGTCTATAGTGCTACAAACATTGTCTGAAATTCCTCAGTTCAGAATCGAGACTATGGATGTAATCTACACATGCAAAGCATTCTACTCTTATAGAAACTAAATGGTGTAATTATATGATATGAAGACACTCAATATTTTCCCACTGTTCTTTTCTCAGTGTGTTAAATATCAAACTAATAAACCTTCAGATTGCATTGTGTGAGGATGTTTGATTGTTACAAATTCTTTAAGGATTCCTCCAAATGTCAGTGTTCCCAGTTCCTTGGATACAAAACATACTCACTTCCTATGGGATCCTAATATACATTTTCCTTATGATTTCTCATTGACGTGGGGCGTGTATTCTCTTCAACTATGAATTTTTGAGACCAAGGAACCTCCATCCATATAACCATTACTGAGCTTTGTCTCAGAACCTGTCCTAATGAGCTCTCACCCCATCCTCACGTTCAGAGATGTGCTTGCATTGCTATACTGAATATGCTTCTATGTGATGGACATAGCACACACCCAGATATACACAATTCTCCAACATAGCAGAGATTTTGGAGCCCACATTCCAAATTAAAACATATTTGAGCAATATGGGTTCTTAAAACCACACCGTTACTTCTTTTGTCAGTTGAATGCAAACTTTTTCTTTCTTTTCTTTGGACCACCAGTATAAAAGTGGCCATTATCATGGGTTGTTGAGCATAGCTGCATTCTCTTTTTCACTACAGTTTTTAATATTATTAAAGAGCTTCAATGATTGTTTGTGGCACATCCCAGATTCCTAACCTTCTGTAATAAACAATGCAAAAAGGAACAGATTTCAGTCTGGTTCCATGTAGCCAAAGACATTTATTAATAAAGGATCTTGAAATGTGAGCTCTTTAAAACTCTTTTCCATGCAAATGAATATTGAGGCAAAACTTCAGTCTTCTCTGCCAAACAATTCTTGCTTTTCAACTCTGTGTTAAACAATACTGACGTGACGCAGTAAGTTAGTGCCTTGCTCCAGGAAATACCTGCTCCTGGGAGATAAGACTTGAATCTGGCAGAGATTATTTATCCAGGTTGACAGCCTGGGCATCAAGACCTCTTTCAAGGCTCCATCTCACTGTGCCACCAATCCAAGCTTAGTGTTTCATCAGATCTGCACAATCTTAAATGCTCTCTCCCTTACAAGCCCTGCTTTAAGCCATTCTGTAAACTTTATAAATATTCTTCCCTCATCTTCTCTGCTTAGACATAGCCAAGTCTCTACTGAGGTTATGCTTGTCTTCACAGGCTCTAAGAAATTTAGCTTTCCTGCATTAATAGTTATGGTGGTGATCTTTGGAGAGTAGAACAAATGTAAAATCCTGTAGAATCTCATAAGGTTTGTAGTCTCAGGAGCTGGTACTGATGCTGACCCTCCTATTTCCTATCTAGATTCTCAGGAGATGCTACAGGTGTAGATCTTAGGGGTTTCCTAACCACGAACTTTCTGGCTGTGATGGATTAAACAGGCACTTCCATGAGTTAGAGTTATAATTTTTGTTTTCAGCTACTGAATATCTCCTGGTAATAAGAAATCCTTGTATAGAAATCTGATGATCTGGTCAGGTAAAGCTGTCATGTGACTAAAGAAATGTGCTCCCTCCCCCCCCATGTGTGTGTTCTATATTTAATGAATTTATTAAGATCATTAGACAGATAAGTTTGGTAAGACTCTCTCTCGATGGTTTCAGTAAAACTTATTGATGACTTCTTAGTGGACAAACTTTACCCTCTGCTACTTGTGAAATCTTATGGGGCTTGATTGCCTGTCTCATTTGATACAGTATAGCCAGAGTCAAGGAAAGCTCTACTCCAAATTTGCCTGCAATTTGAGATGGTAACTTTAGGTTGGGTATTTTTATGTTAATTCAACTAGGCTAAAGATAACTGATAAGTACTGTATATGGATGTGCCTTTAGAGTATTTATGGAAGGAGTTGGTATTTAGATTGGTAAACTGAGTATAGAGGAGATGATCTTACCTGATAACGAATGAGCCTAATTCAGTTCATTGAGAGACTTCATAGATAAAAAGGTATCAGAAGGACAAATTGCCTTTCTCTTGATGAGTTTGTACATCCTGCCTCTGTTCCCTAACATGGCACTACTGGGTCTCAGTCCTTCAGATTCAAGGCTGTGATTATATAATCAGCTCTTGTTTTTTTAATTTAAATTTGAACTATGCTACCCATTTCCTAGGACTTTTGCTATGGAACAATCTTCATATACTGTAAGTACATATTACTCTTATTGGATAGTAAAGAGATGAATGGCCTATAACTGGGCAAAAGAGATTGTGTGGGAAAGCAAGACTAGGAGAATTGTGGGAAGAAGGACAGAGTCAGAAGAGTCTCCAGGAGCTACAGAGGGAACAGGGCATGCTGGAGGACAGGTAAAGCCATGAGCCATGGGACTGAATGTAGATAAATAGAAATGGGTTAATTTAAGTTGTAAGAGCTAGTTGGTAATAAACCTGAGCTATCAGTTAAGGATTTTTACTTATTATAAGCCTCTGTGTATTTACTTGGGACTAGTGGCAGAGAAAAAAATGTCTGCCTACAAATGGCATTGCAACATGGGGCTTGAATTTTCACAAAAGACTTGGAAAAGCTTAAAAAAGGATTCTAAATACACAACAATGGAGTCAATCTCTTTTTCTGTTTGCTAGCAGCAAGCAGAGATCCAGCTCCTTTAAGAGATGGCTTCTTGGCTCAGTGCTAGTGGCAAAAAAACAGGTGACTCTTTTAGTGACGCTGCTACCAAACACTTAGATGGGGTTTAGGAGCAGTAGGTGGCATCCTACTCGGTAGCAGCATAGACCAACCCCCCACAACAGTTGGGGTGATAAAGGTGGCTTTCATGAGCTGGTACCTCCACCATGAAGCTAAACTCTCAGGGAATAAAGCAGAATGGAACCAGATGCCAAAGCAAACATAGAGGTGCTAACCATGCTGCTAGCTGTCTAAAAGCTCATGAAGTCAGAAAAAGATTACAAGCATGCATTAAAAACAGATTCAGAAGAAAAAAAATGTAAATGGGTTATCATGTGTTTAAAAATATACATAGGTTTGGGAGAGAAGCGACAGAGTGTATACATAGTGTTAGATTAAAAAATACAGTTTCGATATAATAAAGTCCTTAAAAAGGGAATAGAGCAATACAAATAATAAGCCATGTAAAGATGGAAAATACGTATAGAGTCTGGATTCTGTATGATATTGTGTTGTCTTTAGTTTTTCTGTTTGCTAATGAAGGAATGGTAACTGCTAAAACACATTGGATTATAAAACTTGTTCGATTGAACAAACCTATATATTTTAAAAATGTCTTGACTTCAAAATGGAAATCAAAATATATGTTTATATTTTGGGGAAGATGTTATACTTTTATTTCTTTAGGAAATTGTAGGTTGTAGATTTGTGCAAGATTAAAAATGATCAGGTTTGATCCATGAAGACCCCTTTAAATCCTGACTTCAAACATAGACATAAATCTAAGAGAACTACAAGACAAGTGATGTATATTCTATTTGTTCAAACATATAAGAAAATATCATTTTTGACTAACTTATGTACAGTGAACAGTCTATACTTGTATCAATAAAATATGCATGTTACCTTTAAAACTTTATGTACTATCAGAGCAAGGGGACTAGACAATAATAAAAATGATCTAGCATCTAAAACAGCTTCAAGGCTGCTGGCTGAGATTGTCCAGCCTCACAGACTATTCTACCTGGTACTTCATTATTATCCCAGTTTTCATAAGGTTTCCCCAAAGATAACAGTGCCCACAAACATCAGGAATTAGTCTAGAGAGCAACATCCACATTCCCAAAAGATTATTATGGATATTTGTCATTGTTTAGGGGTATTGGTTACAAGTTGTTATTAGTAATGGTCAGGAAGGGAACTAAACAAAGAAGATTAGATTCAGGGATCTCATTCTAAAAAGAAAAAGGAGGATAGAAAAATGAGAGAAGAAAAGGGTAGATTATTGAATCTACTTTTAAAACAAAGAAGAAAACACTAGTCTTAAACACTTTACACTGGTGTTGGTTTTGGATATTGATACAAATTAGAGGTTTTTTGTTATACTGTATTTATGTTTCTACTCTTGTTTAAGATACTTTTGTATATTGATACTAGAACCTACTGTAACTATCTTTGTACTCTGGTTTAAGGTATTGTACCTATACAGCTCATTTAACAATGCAATATAAGTCTCTAGTCCTTGAAAGTTGCTATTGTACACTATTTAGGGTAATAAAGAAATGCAGGTTAGTATTGAGCCACTTATTACAAGCAAACTTGTAGTCATGTTAGGTATGTTTTCAAGGTCAAAGAAAAATATAGTTTAGATAGACAGGTGGTCTTCGAACACTTTAAAGATTTACAGAATATGGCATTTAAAATGTTTGAATAATATAAAACTTTTTATGAAAATGAGACATGTCTGCTTCTGGCAGTACCAATCTACTACAGAGAAGATGATGGGCAACAAAAACCTCCACATAGAGTTTACTTTATTTGTGAGAAAAGTTAGCCACTGGGCAAGAAACTACCCTTGCCTTGATGGCTGACAGTATGCTGTCCTAATTGGGCAGGTAGGATACAAAAGAAGGTGAGAGAGTCCTTCAGGGTTCCTGCTTTAAAAGAGTCTGCCAGACCTTCTGCATGACACAGAAGAAAGCAACTGATGAACTTTACTGTTACAAGGCAGAACAAATATCAAATTTCCTGCTACTTGAAAAAGTCTGCTGGATACTATGTGCTACAGGCTGAAGATGAATGTTCCAATGTTACAGAGGAACTTTGTGTGACTGTACAGGCAGTGAGATATCGCTGCCAATTCTAGAGTTTTGGAAGTCGATTACAATGTACTTTCTGTTTACTTAGGTAATGTTATAACCTTCTGAGAACTTTGGTGGTGTTGAAAACAGGTAGTTATAGTTTTCCTTAGTTATGATAAAAGATATATTACATATGAAACTTTAGACTTACAGAAAAAGAAAGAAATTTACTGCCAAACTTTGCCAAGACAAGGCAGAATCCTGCTTCACAAAAAGTCTGTCAGATAATGCAAACCTGCAGGTTGAATATGGATGCCCCAATGTTACAGAGGAACCTTGAGTGGCTTTCTAGGAAGCATGCTCTTTCTGCCATCTCTTAGTTTTGGAAGTTGTTTGCTCTTCATTTTCTGTTTACTGAAGTCTTTGATGGAGTTGAACACTAAGTAGTTATAGTTACAGCTTTCCTTGTTACCAAATTCAGAAAAGAAACTCACAAAAGAGGTGTAAAGAGTGTAAGGTTGAGAGATGTAAAAAGATATTTTGGCGTTGATAATACAAGTTAGGATAAAAAGTGAATTAGGTTCAACACTTTGGACTCACCCAGGTAAGTTAAAAATTAGAGTATTTTCTCTAACTTTGCCAAATACAAATGAACTGGATATTACAACAATATTTCTTACTTGATAACTGTTCTTTTTGTATATAATTTTACTATGCTGAAGTTAAAACCTTTGTTTTTATTTAGACAAAAAGTGGGAAATCTATGAAACAATCCTTGTACACTATAAATATGTACTTCTCTTTGGTCAATAAAGAGCTGAATGGCCTATAACTGGGCAGGAGAGATCAGGTGGGAGAACCAGACTAAGAGAATTCTAGAAAGAAAAAGGGTGGAGTCAGAAGAGACTCCAGGAGCTTCAGAGAAAAGCATAATATGTTGGAGGACAGGTAAAGCGTGAGACATGTGGTAGAATGTAGATGAATAGAAATGGGTTAATTTAAGTTGTAAGAGCTAGTTAGTAATAAGCCTGAGGTCTTGGAGAAGCATTTTTAATTAATTTTAAGCCTCTATGTGTTTATTTGGAAACTGCTGGTAAGACAGAAACCTCCACCAAGAGGCTTCTGCTTTGTATATCATAAAGTATTGAATTTCTCAACTTTCATAATCACGTGTCAATCTTGCATTTCTTTCTCCTTTATTATCTATCTATCTATCTATCTATCTATCTATCTATCTATCTATCTATCATCTACCTACCTGCCCATCATCTCTATCCATCCACTGTCTAATATCTGTCTACTTATTATCAGCCACTTATTACGCATAATCCTGATATCATCTCCTATCTATCCTTCATATATTTTTATCTATTATATATTATCATTTATTGATCATCTAATTAGCCATTAACCATAGTGACATTTTATTTGATCTTCAATAAATAAAACTTGCCTAAAGATCAGAGCACAAAGCTAGCCACACTGGCCAGCCATACAATCCAGGCAGTAGTTGTACATACTTTTCATTTCAGTAACGGCACTAGCTAGCCATACAGATTGGGTGGTGGTGCTTTACACCTTTAATCACAGCACTAAAGAGGAATATAAAACAGGAGGAGACAGGAGCACAGGGTCTCATATGCTGTCAGTCTGCACTCACACTGAGGACAGGATTGCCAAGCCTTGGCAGAGGTAAGAACTCTATAGTGGTTGGCTGCGTTGTCTTTCTGATCTTCAACTTGAACCCCAATATCTCTCTATTATCTATGATTTATATATTTATCATCTATCATCTATTGATCATCTATCTATCTATCTATCTATCTATCTATCTATCTATCTACCTACCTACCTAACATCTATCTATCTATCTACCTACCTACCTATCATCTATCTATCTATCTATCTATCTATCTATCTATCTATCTATCTATCTATCTATCTGTCCTAACTATCACTACTATATCTATTCTACACATCTATCCTAAAACACAATGGGTATAATAAATGACTTCGAATATCATCATTTTCATATGAGAACCTCAGTTCAAGGTCATGCCTCGTCACGATTAGAGGAACCACAAACTGACATACTTACAGGATCTAAACACCGAATACCACTTCCCATTTAAGCCCATAGACCTGAGAAGAATGTGAAGCATTTGCATCGATCATGTATCTTTAATTGTAATTCAAATTGTTATCCTCATAGCTGGCATAATTTCACAAATGATAATCTAGAATTAGAGTGCTGCTTTGGTATGGTCTTAATTTAAGCAGAATCATTTGAGTGGTATATCTGAAGGGAGTGGTCTATAGTTTTCACTGGCATTTAAAAAATACCCTGAAAGGAGAAATCTTTCCAAAATTGATGCTTTCCAAGTTTCTTAGTCAAGGCAAACAAGAAGTGAACTAAGGGAATGGATGGGACCCTGCCCCAGGAATATTTCTCTTGAGCTGCAATCAATCTGAATATAACTGTCTTTCCCATCCTCCTCTGTCTCTTCCCCCTCCTCTATTCTGTGTCCCTGACTTCACCTTGTTCCCCAGTCCATCTGACTAATCTCCTTTTGTTTTTAACTCAAAGGACACCCCATCTCTAATATTTCCTTAGATTCAACTCACCAGATCAGACAAACTTCCGCTTTAAACCCTGGTATTTGCATAGAGAGCCATTGTGAAATATTTTCTAAAGCCTATACACACAAAACGAGACAGACATTTAAAAACAAATTCAAAATTACCCTAAGAAAATCTAATTTGGGAATCTCTGACTTATAAAAGTTGGCTCATGGGATAAAAGGTGGAAACTCAGGCAAACACTATTAGATGGAGGAGTGAGAGTGGGAAGATTCAGAGCTCAACCTCATAGACCCAGACTGAAGATGAAACTGTCAGGTTGTAGAAGCTGGGGGGTGGGGAGCATGTGCTTTGAGGGGCCCTGCCTCAAAGGATGTTCTGTGAAGACAGATTGAACTGTAATCTCTTCCTACAAGCAAAGAAAGGGCAGATCTATTGGTATTTTCAAGAACATGCTCTTTAGCCCTTTCTATAGCAACAGGACAGATTTGGAGGCAGATGTGACCCCAAGTCTATCTTCATTCTCTTTGAGCAGCCGTAAGCCAGAGCCAGGGGATTTTCTTTGAAAGCAGAGGCAGGAATGGAAACTCACGCTGTTGCTTGGTCTTTATTCACCCAGTATCTTAAAATCACCTTAACATGATAAGAATGAGGTCCTAGGTAAGGTGGCGACCTTCTGGATAAAGCAGTTGTGTGCTTGTTATTTATAAACATAAAGAATAATAGAAATATAATTGTACAGTGACAAGTAAGAAACCCAAGGAATAAAATAAATCAGGTGGACTGTGAAGGTGCCCTGAAGGGAATCCTGGTGTTCATTTCCCATTTTTTACCTTCAAATACGTAAGGAAAAGATTCTGTAGATATTGAAGGACAGTGTAGCAAACTGTTTATTGCAACCATAAATTCTGCCAGTGCTGTGAAGTCCTTGTCTTGGGAACTAATAATCTTCACATATTCCTTCTTTTAATCTAGACTTGTCACTCTAAATATTTTAACCAAATATTTTCTCTTTTCATAACATCATAATTTTAAACTAATTAAGAAGTAAAATAGGAAAATGAAGTATAAATTAAGTAACCTATTTCTTGTCTCTCAAAATCCTGAAGACTCTCCTAATTACCCTTTCATGGTAACTGATTTGAATACCTATGTATTATAGTATAGTATCTTTGTTTCCTAAATGAAGTCCATGAATTCTTATGAATATATGATTATTACAGCAAAAATTCTATTTATCGTGGTCAGAGTGATTTATTATGTTTTGTAACACGAGGGGCCAGCTTGTTGGGGTTTCTGTCCCTCCCAGTACCCTAACAGCCGGCAAGCAACAAAGAAAATCACACACAGGACTCCATAAGGTTATAAACTGATTGGCCCATTAGGTCAGGCTTCTTGTTAACTCTTATAACTTATGTTACCCCATTATCTTTATCTACATTAGCCACATTGGCTCTGTACCTTTCTCAGCTGGGCAAGTTACATGCTGCCTCTTCGGTGGTCTGCACAGGAGTGGCTGAGGAACCTCCCTGCTTCCCAGAATTCTCCTGTTCTCATTGCTCCACCCCTACTTCCTGTCTGGCTTTCCTGCCTATACTGCTTGCCTGGCCAATCAGCATTTTATTAAAATATGATTGACAGATACAGACAATTCTCCCACACCAATGTTTTCCTCAAATGTATATATAAATTGAATTCCAGACACTGTGGCAATGGTATTATCAGGTGAAAACTTTGGAGACTGTTCATGTTCCATTCTCCTGGAAAAGGTTAGTAGCCTTATGACCATGGTTCTCAAACTTTCTAATGCTGTGACCCTTTAATACAATTCCTTATGCTGTGGTGTCTCCAGCCATAACATTAGTTTCGTTGCTACTTCATAACTGTAATTTTGTTATTGTTTGAATTGTATTGTAAATATCTGTGCTTTCCAATGGCGTTAGACAACCTCTTTGAAAGTGTCCTTTGACTCCCAAAGGGTCACTATTCACAAATTAGAACCACTGCCTTAAGAGGAAATCCCAGAGAATGTTTTTTTCCTCTTTAACTACATGCAGACAGAGCAAGAAGACAACACCAGTAAACAGGACAGTGTACCTGGGCTGGACAGCAAACCTGAAGCATTTAGTTCTTGGACTCCTGATCTCAGTTATGGGAAATGTATTCATATTGTTTATTTGTAACCCAGTTTATGATAATCGAGCCATGAATGGACTAAGATCATTTTGCTACTGCTCTACTGCTATGTGGTGTACTGCTATAACTAATATCAGAAATGTGAAAGCTGGGTGGAAGTAGGAATACAGATGATGAAGACCTCCTGGTAAGATTTCATGTGGAAATTTAGACATATTTCATTGAAACCTGAAAGAAAGTCAGTCCTTGTTATAAAGTGGCAAAACTTGGCAGAACTTTGTGTACCAACATCTTGTGGATTTAGCTTTTCCTGGAGCTTAAGACAGAGTGTAAGGAGAGAAATTATACAGAAATTTTATTTATTTTTAAATGTGTGACACTATGCATTATACCTAAGGTCCCGTCTAGGCTAGGTAAGTGCTTTTCCACTGAGCTAAACTCCAGTCCGTTTGTATCTTAAATTTTGAGCTAGGGGTTCTTAGTTACACAGCTGGCCTTGAACTCATTCTCTAGCCCGGGCATGTCGTGAATTTAATTCTCCTGTCTCAGTGTACTCAGTAGCTGGGAATATAGACCTGTACCACCAGACTCAGGTTAAAGATAGAATTTTGTAACTGAAGTAGAATTACATCATTCCTGCCCCCTTTCCTTCCTCTAGCCCCTCCCTGCTACCCCTTCAAACCCCTCCCATGTTTGAACCACACTCCCCACTCTCAAGTTTCTCTTTTTTCTTGATTATCATTGTTAATATGTATGTATAAATACATATGAGTGCAACCTGTTGAGCATGTTTTTGCTGTTTATATGGAGATGTCATTTCAAAGATGAACATCTATATTAGACAACCAATTAGGGGGCTCATCCCTGGAAGAGGCTAATTCTCCTTAATCGTAGCAGTCCTTAGTTACATATAGTTCTTTGCCTTGGGATGGGACCCTGCAGATTTTCCTTCTTTCATGTTAGCACGCCTATTGATAGTTCCATTTGTCCAGTCTTATTTATGCAGCCATTTCTAGGACATACTGCTTCAAAGTAGACCTCCTGGCTTTCTTGTTCTTACAGTCTTTCTGCTCCCTTGTCTCAATGTTCTCTGAGTAGTAGATTTGGGAGCTTTGACATACATGCATCTTCTGGTTCTTGGATCCCTATAATGAGATCCCTGTTGATCTCTACAGTGTTTTCAGCTATGTTTTTTTCTGTTATGGTCTTCATTCGCTGTGAAGAGAAGGTTTATTGATAAAGGGTGGTAGCTACACTTACCTGTCATTATAAGGCTAAGATTTAGACTACACTGACCAACCATTCAAAAGGAGGCTTCTCATACCTATGGTTCTTTTGGGGAACATTGTCAGCCTAAGTAGCTAAACTTCTTCCTTTAAAGTGTGTGTGTGTGTGTGTGTGTGTGTACATACATTTAAATGTGTTGTGTATAATTTTAGATAGATATAAAATAACATAATAAATATGAAAATTTTAATCAAAGAGAAGCATATGTTAAAGTCTGGAATATTTCTCAGCAATTCTTATTGAAAATAATGAGAAGGGATGCTTGAAAGAGAACGAAGGTGTCATAAAGAAAATTAATATGTATTACACTGCACATAAAGGCAATGACAGACTGATCCCTGAGTCACTTTGAAGATTAATAGGACTGCCACTCCCATCAAGAGCTCAGAGTTCAAGAATGGAGAGGAAGGCAATCTCTGGAGGGGCCATAGGTACACATAGGGCCTCAGAGCTTGCTGCTCAGTGCTACTTAAATGTTCAGATCCTCTCATCCCAAAATTGTTCTTCTTAGCATCCTAGGTTCTTTCAGCTCCAGTGGATCCAGAAGCAGTTCAGATTGCAGCAGCTGGCCTTCTGTTATAAACCTTAGCAACTCTCTCTCTCTCTGTACTATCTGCATCAGCACATGGAATGAACAGGTTTCAAAGAATACCAAAGAATGGGATCACCTGCAGTCTTGAAAATCTGCTGTGTGTGTGTGGGGGGGGGGTTCTCAGACCAATATAGATATAAGTAAATAATTCCAGTCCCAGACAGGAGAGACCTCAACCTAAGAACTCTGCAGTGGTCATTGCTACCTAGAACCTTGAATTCCAGTTATTACTCAGCGAAACTGACAAAGCAAGGCAAGACTTTCTTCAAATTGCTGAGGTGGAACAGGAACTCCCCTACAGTGGCCTTCAGGGGCAAAGCCAAAGACTGTATTTGAGCCTTAAGATTTTGAATTACTGAGCTTCAATTTCCTCTTTCTACTTTCTTTCTTTCTTTCGTTGGAATGGGAAGGTCTGGACTGTGGGCTATTCCACCATTATACTTTGAAACCGTAATACATGGCATTTCATATGCCCACAATTGAAGATCAATTTGCTGCTGAATGCCTCTTCTATATGTGATTTTGATGATATTTAAATGAGACTTTGGATTTTTAAGATGATGCTAAAACAAATTAATATTTTGGGTCTGTTAAGATGGAATGAAAATATTACACAATGTTATGAGATTGGGTTGGAAGAAAAATGTTACAGTCCTTATGTTTGCTCCCCTTATTTAATTCAAATCAGAAGATGGAGTCTTTGGGAAAGGCATTAATCCTTATAAACATTTCCAGAACAATGTTTCAACTTTTTATCTTATGTGAATTTGGTGAATGGTACCATCTATGGATCAAGAAATATGTACTCACTAAGCATTCAAGTCTTCTGGCACTTTGGTTTCAGAATTTCTAGTCTCCAGAAGTATGGGAAATAAATTATGTGTATAAGTCACCCATTTTGAGTACTTGATTAAACAGTTAAGACAGCACCAAAAGCATTAAGGTTCAAACTGACCCACTCAAATCTTCACCAAGCTCCCAAAGTACTTCTGAAAACCAGAAATGAAGTAAAGCCCAAACTTGAATTTCAAACTGGGATTCAGTTGAAAGAATCCCAGAAAGAGAACTTGGAGTGCACCATGAGCCTTTATAGCTTTCTTTTCCTTCTAGAACAATAAGCCCAACACAACGGAATTCAAGGTCAGGCATAAAGTAATCATTGCCTTTCATTCCTCTTCTGTTCCATGTGGTTAAGAACTCCTTTATTCTACCTTTGGTCTTATTTGGGGTCACCACTTTGCTTGTTTCTATGGTTACAAATATGTAGTCTTCTGATTTTATTGATTTTAGATAAAAATACTTGATATATATTGGCCTCTTGCTGGAAAGTCAAAACACTTCTAAATGCTTCCTTTTCTGTATAGATGGATCAGCTCCATTCCTTCAAGGTCTTTATTAATGCTGAAAGAGCACAGATCTACTAAAACAGACATGGGAGAACTCTGAAATGTGGAAGGAAGGTAGACTACCTGGTGAGCTCTCAACCCGAAGAGTGATATGGTAGATGAACATTTATTTTCCTTATTATCTTTTCCAAGAAGCTCCTACCTCTATAGCCTAGAGTCTCAAAGGGCATTGTTGATACAGTTCCAACAGAGGTCTGTCATCAATGGCTAAAGGGTGCTCTAGGAACAGGGTGATCGAACAATGAAAAAGTATTTTAGCAATATGTGTCTTATGTTAAACAGACATTAACAACAAAAAATATCCTTCCCCCACATTGCCAGCAGGACTGGGCAGGAAGTCTCAGCATCCTCCACCCCAAAGCATGAACAAGTGATTATCCTCAGATCTCTCTGCTACTGCAGATCCTCAGAAGACCAGATGGTCTTTTCTCATTGATCACTTCTCATGGCAATAAGAAGTGATAGTGTACCCGTTCCCTGCTAGGACAATGTTGGTGTTAATTTTCTATCCTACAGACAAAAGTAACCAGTGTATGGTAGACTTCTGAGCTGGGACTGTCCACTTTTTACCAGATGTAATATGGAGCAGAGAGGCAGGGCTAGTAAACTCAGCTTTTCTCTTCCCCTCCAGGGTTGAAGAAGGGGAGTGAGCAGCTGAACCTCTAACCCTTGTTAACATCTGTGTTCGTTTCACTCCTGCTACTCTGATAAAAGCAGCTTAAGGGAGAAAGGGTTTGTTTGGGTTACAATTCTTGGTTGCAGTCACTTTTTCCTGGGGATTCAAGCTGGAAGAAAGACAAAGTGTCTAGTCACATTACATTTATATCAAGAGTAGGCAATAGTGAATTAATGCATACATACTTGTGCCTGGCTTCCCCTTTCCTTTTCATTCTTTCAGTCATGAAATACTACTGTCCACATCGGGGTGAATTTTTGAGTCCCAGCTAATGCAATTAAGAAAATCCATCAAGGTACACCCTAGGTCCATCTAATCTAGACAAATCATCACTGAGACTTCTTCCTAAGAGAACCTGCATTGTGTTCAGTTGACACGGGGAAACTCATCACCACAGTATCTACAGTAGTTACTTTTCCCATTGCTGTGACTAACCACCCAATAAGAGCAGCTAAAGAAGGGAAGGTCTTCTTTTGGTTTCGTAGTTTGAAGGTACAGTGCATTGCGGTAGATGGGGCATGATGCAGGAGCCTAAGGCAGCATTCACACCACATTCACAGTCAGGAAACAAACAATGTTTGTGCTCTATACTCTACTCAGTTTCTCCTCCTTATTCAGTCCTAGACCTTAATCCATGAAGTTTGTGCCATCCACATCCAGGGAATACCCTCAACGCCACACCCAGAGCTGTAGTTCCCTGGTGATTCTAAACCCATCACATAGCTGATGAAGATTAACGACCTCAGGATCTCTAAGACTAAATCAAGTGATATGGATTAGGGTTATTGGATGAATGCTCCACTTCACTCAGTTTCTGATGTCACTGAATCATAACAGACCCCCAGTTCTCACACTTTCTGGGTACACTGACATTCAACAAGGTTGGATGAAGCAGGGCATTTGAACTCTGTTTTCCCCAGCAGATCTCTGTCAGTCATTCATAGAAGAGAGCTGAGACTCCACCTTCAGCCTTTATCAATGATACCGAATGATGTGGCAAACATAAAATGGGGTACCTAGCATCCTAATGCCCCACAGACTTGAGCATGCATCTCCTTATGGATCCACAAGCTACACTTAGATGATAAGGGGTGGGGCTAGTGGGAAAAATGGTTTTATTTTTTGTCAGTAATTTCTCCATGGTTTATTAAACATAAGAGATAACCAAACATACTTTGAACTCGAGAAGAAAGAGGCTACCAGAATAAATCCTTATATATATGGCACTGCTTTTGTACACAGGTGGTAGACAATATCAAAACTTAAGGAGGTTACCTCTGAGGGCGTGGAGGCCCAAAGGTGGTGATGGCAGCTGTCCCCTGTAGTAAAGTGGAATGAAATAAGAGAACTGGAGACACTTCAGAAGCTTCTTTTACTGTTATAATAAAAATGCGAGAAGAGGACAGGAAACACAGAGCCTCAAGATACTCTTACCAGCTTGTGGGAGGTCCTCAGCATACAAAACAGCTGGCAGGCAAAGGGCAAAGATAGAATATTATCTGGAAACAACAGAGCTAAGAACACAGTTTGTAAAATATTTGGTTAAGTCCTCAGAAGCGTTTCTACCGCCACCTCAAAGACTCTTCAACTAAACGAAATATCTCCTAAGGAGTATAAAGTGTATGTCTCCTCTAGACAACAGGGTTTTCGGGAATCTTAAGGACATTATTCTACAGCTTCAAGGAAGGTCCTGGGAGGGAATGACCTACTCTGAAAAGACTTATAGGTGTTTTTTTTCTTGTCTTGTGCAGACTATAAATTGATATACAAGGATCCCATAAAGTTATTTAAAAGAATTATAACAGTTTGGTCAGAAAAGGATGAAGGCAAAATGAATTTAAAAAGTGGCCTCTGGGCCATTGAACTTCTATGAGTACAAAGAAAATCACTCAACTGCAAACATAAGCTATTTCTGTAAAATGAAAGATAGGCCAGAGGGCAAAGTCAAAAGTCTCGATGACAGATTCACTCCTAGAAAGTATTTCTTGTCCCCAATCAAGGGACTGATGAGTTGTGCCTTACTTGCTCTTTGATTTGCTATGGACCAATCACTGGACTCCTTCTACATATCCCTGAGAGTGTATATCTATTAAGATTGCCCCATGCTCGTTCTACCAATGGATACTGGGTATGCATGTAGGGATAATAACTTACCTCTTATTCCACTCACAGGTTTTCACGTCAAAATGAATTGTATCTGTGGAACTCAATCCAAGGACATCGAGCAATATCTGAGTTTGATTTAGATGACCCAATCCTGCCCCTCAAGACTGGCACTGATTTTATAACTTGATTCTTTGAGGAGTTTGTAGAAAAAGTTTAAACGGCTTCTGGCTCAGGATGACTGGCATGGTTTTAAAGCCCAGATATAAATTATTCGGCCCTCTTCCTATTAGATCATGTGTTTCTTGTTTCTGAAAATGGACTGCATTGTGACCTTAGTCTGGGTAGAGCGTATGATGACGATAGCATGGATGGCATTTATAAAGGGTGGAGGGACTAGCTTTAGGAAATGGTGGAAATGATGGTATTCTGGTTAAAACGGGAAATGTCCCCTGTAGCTATGCTCAGGCATTTGGACATTTGGCCCTCAGCTGGAGGCTCTGTTTAGGGAGATGCACCCTTGCTGGAGGAAATATGTTCCTAGGAACAGGTTCTGAATGCATATCCCATTATACTACTTCCAGTTTGCTACTCTGCCTTCTGCTTGAGAAGGGATGATCTCTCAGTTTCTTGCTCCTGCCAGCGTTCCTGCTGGGGTGCTACCATACCACGTTGTCATAATGGACTTTAATACTTCTGGAACCACAAACCAAAATAAACCCTACCTTTTATAAGTTGCCTTGGTTGTGGTGTTTCATAACAGCAACAGAGAAGTAAAGAATACTGATGGAATGAATCTCCAGTCCAGAATGTAGAAACAACAAATATTCATGGCTGATGACTAACTTCTGTCCCTTCCTTTGTTAAGCATTTTCGTGCTAATTATAATTTACTGACTCTGTAGGAACTAGTAAAATGGTGAAGCAAAATTAATTGTTTCACTATTTGCATACCTATTCTTGGAAGTTACAAGCTTTCTCATCAAGGTTAATGGCATATTCACAGATTTCCCCATTCTCTTAGTAAGGGTTTCTATTGCTGTGAAGAGACACCATGACCACAGCAACTCTTGTAAAGGAAAACATTTGTTTGGGGTTAGCTTATCATTTCAGAGATTTTTTTTCCTTTTTTAAACATTTGCTCCATTTAATCACAAAATGTATGGTTTACCCATCTGTTGAGAGGACTTTGAAATGTATCAATTATAAAACATGTCAAAAAATAAACATCTTAAAAATTAACAAATATAAGCAGGTACTTTAGACTAGAGTTCTCTATAAATTCCATCAATGTAAAATAGACTTTGGAAGCGAATGTAAGGCATGTTAGTTACCATCAGAATCACTTTTGTCTTGTTGGAGACTTTTCTCTCCTTCAGTCCAGATTTCTCTTTGAGTCTTTATAATGTTCAGAGTATCTGGGAGATTTTTTTTCCCATCATCTCCCAGTAAAGCTGGGAACATCCAAGACCAAGATGTGCACAGAGAGATGGAACACAAGCATAGCAAGCCAAAGAAGGAACAACGACAGAAAAGAGATTCATTTTCTTTTTTTAAAAAAATGTATTTATTTATTAAAAATTTCCACCTCCTCCCCACCTCCATTTTCCCTCCCCCTCCCCTTTCCCCCTTCCCTGTCTAGTCCTGTGAGCAGTCAGAGTTCCCCGCTCCGTGGGAAATCCAAGGATTTCCATCTAGGTCTATGAAGGCGAGCATCCAAACAACTAGGCTCCCACAAAGCCAGTACATGCAGTAGAATCAAAACCCATTGCCATTGTCCTTGGCTTCTCAGTCAGCCCTCATCGACAGTCACATTCAGAGAATCCAGTTTGATCACATGCTCTATCACTCCCAGTCCAGGTGGCCTTTGTGAGTTCCCATTAGATCAGTCCCACCGTCTTAGTGGGTGGACGCACCCTTCGCGGTCCTGACTTCCTTGCTCATGTTCTCTCTTTTTTTGCTCCTCATTTGAACCTTGGGAGCTTCTGACAATGAGAAAAAGATCCCAAAACAGGACAGTGAAAGTGCTAGCAGAAAAGATTGCTCCACATCAAGGCAAAGGAGTAGGCCGTAAAAGTGATGAAGACAGCTATCAGTTTCAGAGATTTAGTTCATCAACTTCATGGAGGTGTATAGGCAAACATGGTGCTGGAGATGGAGCTTTGTGTCTTGATCTGAAGGAAACAGGAAGTGAACTGAGACTCTGGGTGTGTCTTGAGTATAAATGAGACCTCAAAGCCTACCTCTGCAGTGACATACTTCTTTCAAAAAAGCCACACCTCCTAATAGAGCCACTCAGTGTGAGGCTGTTTTCTTTCAAACCACCACACCATGTTTTCTACCCAACAAATGCTATTGTGTTGCAATCACTTTCATTCTCAGGTACCTCTCTATTCTTTGATATGAATGTTTATTTCTGTCTCTACACTCATATGGGATGACCTGATAACCTAACCAATGTGACAGAATTAGTAAATGTAACCTTTGCGAGATGATTGTGCTTGGTTAGTTCATTCCCTTTGTGTGTGTGTGTGTGTGTGTGTGTGCGCGCGCGTGTGTATATATGTGCATATATATATGTGTGTGTATATATATATGTGTGTATACACACACACACACACACACACACACACACACACACATATATATATATATATATATATATATATATATATATATATATATATACCCAGAAAGCATTCCTCTCCCACCACATAGCCTGTCTCTAGTTCACAGAAGCCTGTGGGATCTGACACTATTTTGTCTTGAATATCCCAGCTTTCAGAACAGTAAGGAATTTGTTTCTGTTTATAAGCGCCTTGTCTGTGGAGCATTGTCATAGGATCATGAATGAACTGAGACACTCCACCTTTTAAGGCATGCCTTCACAGTGATGAGAAAGACATAATTCCTATACCCCGGGCTCTTATTAATCACACAAAACATTTCTTCTCTTCTGGCAGTTTTCATCTGAGGGAGGATATACCAGTTAGTGCCAAGCAGAGCAAAGTGCTCTTAGAGGTTTTCCAGGAGCAGTGTGACACCCTTGCAGCTCCCAGGGCACACCCATCCCACACTTTGTTTTGTCTCTTGGTCAGGATCTCAGGGGACATGTTAGGCATGCTCCTCCACAATGAGCTACAGGATTCATGGTTTTGCTAGTTTAGAAAAAGCTGGATTGGGACTGAACGAGCATGTGATCAAACCGGAGTCTCTAAATGTGACTGACATGGGGGCTGACTGAGAAGCCATTGTCAATGGCACTGGGTCTTGTTTTGTCTGTATGTAGTAGCTTTCTGGGATCCTAGTCTGTTTGGATGCTCACCTTCCTAGACCTGGAGGGAGAGGGGAGGAACTTGAACTTCCCACAGGGCTCTTAGGACTGGAGAGGGAGGAGGGGAGGGAGTGGGGGGGAGGAGGAGAGGGAGTAGGGAGAATGGGAGGGTATGGGGAGGAGGGGAGGAAGTGGAAATTTTTATAAACAAATAAATTAATTAATAAAAAAAAGGAAGAGAAAGAGAAAACAGAGGCAACAGAGCCTGTAATCTAGTCCAAAATCATCCTTCCAAATTCTTATTTACACACGAATAAACATATATCTTTAAAATTAAAAAAAAAGAAAAAGCAAATACGAAAAATGCCCCAAACCCATAGGCAATGTAAGATGAAAAGTCAAAACGTAAGAAATAACGTTTCTTGTTTATGTGCAGTTATCTGCATTCAAATTGATTTACCTAATTTATTTACATCTGTTGATTAGATGATGAAGTTACCAGCAGTCTCTTGGTTCTGGAGAACCATTATCTTTATTTTTTAATTTACTAAAAGGGAAACAATATATGTAGACATGCTGTCAAATATTAAAGAGGATGACTTTTTTCAACACATATACATCATATTTTTTTAAAACTCCCAACTCAAAATATGCAAAATTGGTGGGAAATCCATGCAGAGTGCTTGGTTTTTTCTAGCTCATTGCCTGTCTTTTCTTTGTTCTTTTTACCTAGATTTTCATTCAGTTTTGAACTAATTTTTTAAGATGCAGATAGATATGACTGTCTCCAGGCTTTAAAGCTATCCTGGCCTCCCATTCTCTTCAGTACTTGATCCTGAATGTCCTCCCTGTAATGGTCTTCCCTGTCCCTTTAAGAGACAAGCCATGCACACTCCTTCCCTGTCCACTACCAAGGCAGGCAAAGTTTCCTCCCTGCCTATAGCTAGCCCCTTTCTCTCTCTCTCCCAAAGAGGCAGCTTCTGCCTCTCTCGCCCCTCCCCAATTCTCCCCTTCTTTCCCCCATCTGTCCCCCTCTCTGCTCTTCTATAGTCTCCCCTCCCCACTTTTCCCTTTCCCCTCTATAACCCACTAAATAAATATTCAATCTTATTCTGCATGGCATACCTATCTGTGTCTCTGTCTCTCACCTGCAGAGACCAGCTGTCTTTGGGGACCTGCGGTGTGGTCTCATGGCTCACTGCCCACTACCACCACCTGGGGACCTGCAGCATTTTATTTTTACCATACCACTCCCTGCTCCAGGCCCTGCTTGGGTCTCTTCATCACTGGGTACTAACCCCCAACTTTGGTCATTTTTTTTCTCACCTGCTGTTTGTCACCTGACTTTACATGTCTCATGGTGTAGAAGCATTAGAGAGGGGCATTTCCCATTTTTTTGTGTGTGTGTGTGTGTGTGGGTAGTTTATGAATCTGCCATTTGGGGGTCATTTCTCAGAACTGTTACACAGAACAATTCCTGTCAGTTCATATTTGTTTCTCTTTGCTTCACTAGAAGCTTCTAGGTAGAAAAGACCTGTCTTCCATGTATGCATGCTCACAGGGCTCATGGCTTCTTTGGTGACTAAATGGATTGAGAATATGAATGGTACCCAACAAGAATATAGCCTTTCATAAGTGGTATCCTCACGTAGAAGAAGCAAGGCTTGCCCACCTTCCTCTGCTAGAGTAATTTCTGTATCAAATTCAGATATCTCTAAATATCTCTAAATAAAGTGTTGACTTCTAGGAGACAATGCTCTTATTGGAGTCTGAAAGGTGCAAGAAGGAACAAGCTTATGTATGAAATGAACCATTACAGTTTTCTACCTAACCTTTCTGATTGTTCAAAAACTCCCAATAAAGGACCATTAATGACTGTCTCTTTGATTCTTTTTCAGAAAATAATTTGTTAATTTAGCAAATAAGTCCTTGAGTCATTCATGGCCATGCAACTGACAACAGGAAGATGATTTCTCTACACCAAGTTAAATGGATGCTGTGAGATAGACATTAAACCAAAATTTTAAGCTGGTGACTACTAAATTTTCATGTATTGGGATGAAGACTATGAAGAAGATAGACAGAATGCCCTCAAGGGGTACAGATTGTAGCTTTTGTAACAACAGTAGTGACATTCCTTTATTAAAAACAATCTATGCAATTCAATTTGATCCATGGAGACAGCCAAGGCTTCTGTAAGAAATGCAATGGACATCACTGTGTTCAGGCACCACAGTTTCTCTGGTGAACGCTTTGGTGACTTCCTTGACTGTTGTGAGTAGTGCTACACAAAAATGAGAGAACAGAGTGAGGAGCAAAGTACAGCACCTTTTTATTTGTTTGTTTGTTTTCGCTTTTTTGTTTTGTTTTTTGTTTGTTTTAAAATTAATAGTCTTATTGGAATTTTTCTTTCTTTTTTATTCTATTTTCATTATTTCTTTTTAAGTTTTTATTTGTGGGGAGATGCTACAAGGGTAATGGGCAGATATGGAGAGACTGGGAAATGAGTGGGTTTGAGGTGTGTGATGAAATTCTTAATGAATTAATTAAAATTAATTTTAAAAAAATGAGAGTGCAAATGTCTTTGTGACCATATTGATATCGTTTCTTTTACCTGTGTATTCAGTAGTGGGATTTCTGGATAATGCCGTGTTTCTAGTTTTCATTGTTTGAGGAACCTTCTTACTGCTTTCACAGCTGATGCCATAAGTCACATTTCCAATGATGTGCTCATTAATATCATCTTTTAAAATCAGTCCAGGACCCCAGCCAATGAAGTTGTGCTGCCCACAGTTATGAAGGCTCTCCCCACTTCAATTAATCTCATCTGAGGAATCCCACAAGACTTGGCCAGTGTGCTGTGTTCTGGGTAATTCTAGATCCTGTTGAGTAAGTTGACACATTACTCGTAAGAGTCTGTTCTGAACTCTTCTTACCAAGCTATCGAAGTTAAGCGGAAGGTCTTCTCCTGTCTGTTCACATTTGAGTTCATGCTTTATATGTATTTGTTTTATACTGAAAAAAATAGTTTTGTTCAATTATTTTTAGTTTAGAATACTTTCTTTAGAATTTCTCAGTAAACTATCATTGGTTATTACTCAGTTTTGTAGATGTGTAAGCAAATTGCTAACTGAATGGAAGGTGTTAATTTCTTCATGAGGATGTTATAGTCAGAGGCCACTGTCCCATTCCAGCCTTACTCAGTGCATCCTAGGGAGACGTACTGCTCTTCTGCTGTCATAGTTCACAATTCTAATTGTTACTACATTCTTCATATATGCTTCACCTTTTTATTGGTTTTTTTTTCAGAGGTCTATCTTCAGATAGCATTTTAGGAACATGTATGACTAGATAAATATTGCATATTTTTTTGCCTAGCTTAAAATGTTTCATTTTAATATTCCTCTCCTACATTTTTAATTGGCAGTTGGAATGTGAACAAATTCTAAATTAAAAAACATTCATTCCATAACTTTGGAGGCATTATTTCATCATTGCTGGTCAGATGACTGAGAATAAAACCATCATTTCTCTGAACACACCCTTGCTTCTGCTGTTCCTATCTCATATCCTAACTTTTTTTTTAACCCAATGTAATATTCTGACTTTTCCTTTTTAATTTTATCTCTTATATTTTCGTGCATGTATAGAGTATAATTTAATCATAGCACTTCTTTTGTATGTTCTCCTGTTCCCGTTGCTTCCTGTTATTTTCTCATCTTACTAACTAGTCTTCCTTATTCTTTCATATTTTATTTGGAGGGGACACAATGAGTTTAATTAGAGTATTAGCGTTTTTTACACTAAATTGAGGGGTTTTACTAAAGTGTAGGCAACGTAACAGTGGCTAACCATTGAAGAAAGTGTCTCCCCCACCCCCAGTCACCATTAACTGTCAATTGTTCCACAGGGTTGCATGGAGGTGGGTCTTGCCTGTTCTTTAAGTATATTTATAATGCAAATTTTTGAAATACCATTTCCTGTATTGAGTTTGAAGGCAGTATATATAAACAGACACCCACTTCTCTATGTGCAAACACACACACACACACACACACACACACACACACACACACACACGTCCTGTCAACTAGCATAAAGTGCTTAAAATAGTCTTTCTTTATTGAGATCTATTTCAAGGACCCCATTCCCATTCTTGGTTTCAGATGCTATTCTAGTTCACATATATGCCTTCAATGTCTCTTCTTGCATCTCTTTACTCATGTGGGTTTATTATACATTCTGATAGCAGCATGTACTTCATGACTATTTCTCTATAACTGAAAAGCTACTCTATTTTCCTTCTCTTTATGCACTATACTTTTCCAAATACTTCGGAACAATACTAATCATCTAACTTCTTATGACATTTCCGATGAGTGATATAAACTAAGTAGACGATCATCTTTCCAATGGAGGGGTAGGAGCTACTTTCTTTTTTCCTGAATGTGAATGTTTTAATAAGATTTCTTTGACATCCATCCCCAGATTTTCACATTTTTTGAGTAATGACATGGATATAAAGGTTTTCCTAGATGTAGCAATTTTAAGAGAATACTTACATCGTGAGATTGGAATGGCCTGAAGCAACACCTTTATTTCCTTGTCAAATCTCATAAACTGAAAAGGTATTAAAGAAATAGTGTTAGGGAATTTGAGAGAAGAGAGTCTTCTGTTGTGATTCTTTTTCTTCCTTTTCCCCACGTGTCCTGGTGGGTCTGGGATAGCCACAGGGCTCAATCTTTGAATAGCCAGGCAAATGGTTGTCACGTTCCAAAGACAAGTTCAAGGTAGCTTTCTCAGAGCAAGGAGGATTGGCCATTGTGCCTTATTGGGTGGAATGGGAACTGGCAACTGCTAATATTAAACTCAGTATCTCTCATAGAAAATGGCATGGGAAATGGGTAACTTAGTGCTCACACGAGATGAAGAGGCACCCAATACATTGAATTCCAATGATAGTAATGGTGAATAGATACAATAATAATCATAACAGTACTAATGCCTAAAACAATTAAATACTTCTATGTCAACAACGCATTGTACTGGCATTTCTTCAGATTTGAAGCGTTCCCTCCCTGAGAAAGGAGGAGACTTCTGAGGCTCAGGAGGTAAACAGAAAGTATAACAATGGAGAACAGAAACTTGGAACCATCTCAGGACCACTCCACAATAACATATAATGGGCTTAATTCAACAACTGCTGAGGTAGAAGGCTGACCAGTGGAACTGCAGAAGTGAGATATTCTAACAGTGTAGATGCCTGAAAGCGGGTACAGAGAGCTCCGAGGCTGCAGTTTTCGTGAGTTCTCACCTGTGCTAATATAGAAATGTTTGGGATGCAGCTGCTTTGGAGTCATTCCTGCTCCTTGTAAGTAACCCCTCCCTTGCCCAAACTCATTGCAGGAACTTCAATAACAAGCCATTGATTCACTAAGTTAGATATTTGCCCAGTGGTTGCTTTGTCTCTAATGAGTTCCTTTTGGGGAGGGGTGAGTACATGTATATGTGTTGTGTCTCCTTAGGAGAAGTCTGTCATGGAACATAGTAACAATGCTTCCCATTTTTCATATATGATTTTATAGAACCCTTACAGCAATGTTATAGGGTCAGTGGCCATTGTGCTATGCTCTCTCTCTCTCTCTCTCTCTCTCTCTCTCTCTCTTCCTGTGTGTGTCTTTGTGTGTGTAAACTGTAGTTTTGAGAAATTGAGATGTTTGTTTAAAGCCAGTTAGTATATCAAGTAGCTATAATTCAGTATGAAGTGAGGAGACCACATAACCTGACCTCATGGAGACAACTGTGGCTACATGCAGATGGAAACCACACTTTGCTAAATGGTCCACGAGGAGATTTTGTTAGGATTTTTTTCCAAATGAAATATTACAATCTAAACATGAGACAATGCCACTGTTTTGCTCAAAAAAAAGAAAAAGAAAAAGAAGAGGGAAAGAAAAGAAAAAGAAAACTTTCCTTAGAAAATCAAACAATAGCTATGACCCCTCTCAGGTCAGGTTTCTTAATAAGGAAGATATTTTGAGGCTTTTACATTTCCTTTTGAGATCTACTAATTTGAAACAATTTCAAATGTCCTTTAATATTTTTATAGTCAATGTTTAATTTCTACCTAACAGAGTAAGAGTTGAGGAGCATATGAACAACAAACTGATAGCAGTTTTCAGGGTTCCTTTCGCAGATATTGAATTTCACTGATTCTCATTTCAGGTAGTGATTTTTTTTTGATGCAATTAAGTCATTTAGACACCCTTAAATAGCCCACAGAATTCAGTACCAGGGAGAAGAGATAAAAACAGAGACTCTGATGGATAAAATAGTCAAGGGGCGTAGTGATGGTGATGGCTTTTGATGGTTGAAAGATCATCAGGTTCAGAAGCAAGTGTCAGAGCATCTATGTATAGTTGCATGATATCTCAGTAGAAGCTTCTGGAAACCATGCAACTTCTGTCAGTAATACAAGCATTCAAACAGCTAACAAAGCTACACTAGAAATTAAAAACTATCCTCTAATTGAAAATATTTATCATTAAGCTTTGTTGCTGATATGGCAGGATGTATTAGACAGAACCTTTAAAGCTTGTAGTGTTGGTGTTTAGAAATGTTCAATGATGTGATATGTACATTTATGAATAATGAAATAAGTGAAGGGGCTGGGGAAAAAAAAGCAATCCTTGTCTCATATACTTGATCTTGGGGTCCTCTTTTAACGTCGGCACAGACATTCTGTCAAGCTGTCTGTCTAACACCACCTAGAGGACAAGGAAAGCTGGAAAGGTTGGGAGTAGTTAGAGTGTATAAAGGAAGTATGACACGGAGGTTTCTAGAAGCTCACCTGGCTCTCCACTCCTGTGAATGGTTCCATTGTAGGATTTCAAAAATGAGGTCCTATAGCATTCCATCTAATGTATTTTCCTCAAATATGTTAGAAAATTACACTTTTGTTCAAAAGAAGTGTTTGTAAATAGTTTATCTGATGCAAATGTAAACATGTGAATTTATAGCAAATACCAAGTTTGCAGTAGATTATTATACAGTACATAAAGAAATGTATAATATGTGTAAAGGACATGAAAGGATGACTCAGTTGACCTCTATTCCACAATAGAATAATAATAATAGAAGAAATACCATTACCTCTGTTCTAGAGATAATGCCCAAAGTCATGAATAATAAATGTCTTGATCCTGACCTCAACCCAATATAGAGCATTTAACCTTTTATATGAGGTATGTTTCAAAACATGTATGTTGGTGTTATACTGTCTTTACAAAGTCTGCGTGTCATTATGGGATCACTTACCCATAAAGTCGTCCGTCACACTTCCTTAAGAGTATCTCAATAATGCCACAGTATAGATGTTTGTGTGAGCACTGAAGCCAATGTCAAAAGGTGGAGGCTAACAGGAGACAAGGCATTGGTCCACAGAGAGTAAAGAAAGTGACCTGTAACAGTCAACAAAATCTCATGTGAATCATATCCAGTGGATGTTTTTCTCCTGCTATCACTGAGGCAAACCGTGACATGGAACTCTTGAAACGGATCTATTCGTAGGCCTTTAACATGAGCTTCCATGTGGGAATAAAATGAAATTTCATGTATGTATATATGTATATATCCTAAATTCTATATATTTTCTAATATATACATACCTATACATGTATAAATATAAATATAGACATAGAATATATATTTCAAATAAAAAATCACACATAAAACTTTGGCTAAAATTTGGTGATTCAAAGACTATTCAACTCTATGAACTTCTATGTAGCAGAGTTTAGATGGATATCTAATAGAAAAAACTGTCATTAGGCTATTTCATCATCTTTGGTCTTTCATACTCATAAATGTACACACATAATGATATCACTAAGTGATACGATGGCACAAGTGGTGAGTTGCCTTGAGCTACCCCTAAAAAAGAAAGGGTTGGACTGTAACACAAAAAACTTTGAGGTTTAAGCTTAGGAAAGGTTGATGACTTGTAAGGACTTAGTGGCATGCAGAAAAGACTTGGGAGAGTGGCTGGCATCCAGGGAGTTGTGGGTCAGAATGGCTGAACTCAACATAAAGATATTTTAAGGTGTTGTTCCACACCAGTGAAATGGAACTCAATAACGTAAGCTTGTCAGTGTTTTTTAAGAACCTAAAAAAACCCAACTGTTTTCTCAAGCCATCACCCCAAATAATTATATTCCATTTACTCATAGAACTCAAAGCATATCAATTTTAGGGTTGTGGGAGTTTGAAGAGTGAAGAGAAATAAATTGAATAGTTATTTTCAAAGTAATTTGCTTCTTCTGTTTAATTAAAAATAAATAATTAGAACTAATATTAGTATCAATAATTATTGACAGAATTATCAATTAATGAGTCTCTAGAAATATTCTTCTATTACCTGTATATACTACCTTGTGTCAGTAATACGAGGAAGGTACTGTTATTGCTATTTCCAAGTGAGCAGCTGGAGTAAAAAGAGGATTCATGCTTCTCTGGGTCACACACATCCTCAGTTGTAGAGCACAGGTTGAAATCTAGGCTGTTCTTTTCTACGATTTTCTTATACATACCGGACTCGCTGCAGCAGAGAAAGAGAACTGTGATAACTCGGGAGGAGAGCATTATGGGAGAGAGGCTAGAAACCACTTAACAATCAATGCTCAGAGGATAGACAGGGCTAACTTAAGGAGGTGAAGGCCCAGGGACCCAGAGGCACTGGTGATAGAAAGTACAGAGGTGACCAGGAAGAAAGCTTCTGTCCATGGCTCTGGTTGTTTTATATATGAGCATGAATCTGAAAACCCAACATGAAATCTGAAACTTGGTTTTGGCTCTCTTGTGAATCAATAACTTTATGAATTTCAAGGGATGGGAAGAATAATCATAGATTTCAAGAATTAATATAAAAGGAGGCCATAAACATTACACACTAAGTAAATGAGAGAAAATGCGGGAAGAATGATATTTAGTTTTTTTAAAAAATAAACAAGATAAATATCACTGTAGTGTTACTGCAGACTAAACTGGGTTTGTCATGATGGTCTGTTGCTCTTCCTTCCATCATTCAGAGAAACTGAGAACCTGAGAATTATCAACTGCTGCTCAGGAAATCAACTGAAGACAATGAGTAATTTTAATTCTATTAAGAGTGGTTTCCAAGATGGTCTAAATTATTTGCTGTTTTCTTAATAACAAGGTGTTCACTGCCATACAGAGCCTTTAGTTCTTTTTTCAGTATCAGTTGAATTTCTCAACAACAATAAAGTAAGCCCATCGGGGAAAGGAGAGGAGAGACAGGCACTGAGACTGGCAGTATTGCTTTCTTGGTTCCCATCTTTGGGCTGTTGAGAGCTTAGTGTTGTGGGTAATGACGGGAAGGCATTCTGACCTTCCTTATCGAAGGGGAAAAAACATTGCTCTGTGCCTGCTCTGTCTCAGCCACCTTTTGTTCAAAACACTCCGTATTCTAAAGTAGCACATTTTTGGTGGGCTGCACTCAGAACGCCTCCGTTTAGAAGCACTTAAACCTAGAATTAAACCCACCTTTCCTATTGCGGCCCCAGAGAGGTTCATTCTTCTTGTAACAAAGGAAATAGCTATCTTTTACATTTCATAAAGTAGTAAAGTGCCTAGGGCCGGGCTTGCCCTTTGTGTATGTGGATATTTGAGAAGCAGCTGTGTCTGTTGTCACCATTACCTGGGAGCTTAAATCAGGGAGAGAAGACTGTACACTCCCCATCACGCTGTGACTGCTTGTGTCTGGTACTCTGCTGGCTAGTGGAGAAGGAAGCTTTCTTACCCACTTCCTATCCAGAAACAGCAGCCCAGAGGAACTTGCTCGGTGATCAGCATCCACCAGGCTTTTATGGGTGTACAGGGTCCAATTTAGGGCCCTTCGTTTGAAGAAAGACATGGAAAATTTGGCAAGAGCGCAAAAGAGAATGACTGAAAATGATTAGTTTGGAAAATGGGTCCTTTGAGGCAAAGCTCAAGAGATTTGGGTTATTTAGCATAAAGGAAAATATCCCAGGCAGTGAAGAGAAGGGTGGATTTTATTTAAATGTTGACTTAAATCACTGGGCACAAACTCTGTGCTGTTTTACAGTATGGTTCTTAGGAGAAGAACTTTGTGTTGCCTACGGAGCAAATAGTTTCCACTTTTCTTCCTCAGGAGACATGCACTATACATTTTCAAGCAGAAATTTATTTTTACCACATTACAGTGGCAATAACAAAAGAAAATGGAGTTATATTTTGAGATCTCGTTAAAATCAAAGCTGAAGTTGTTTAATTCTTTAGACGGAAATTTGAGTTTTCTTATGAGTCAGGGAGGGTTTGTGTGTGTGTATGTGTGTGTGTGTGTGTGTGTGTGTTTATGTGCATGTGCATTTCTGATGAATTAAACAGAAAGCTACAAGCCCCCAAAATACCACATACAGTATTTACTTAACTATTTAAGAAAATTACTTTTGTGCATTAGGCACGCACTTGTTGTTGTTGGCAAATGATATCTTTAATCACCTCTTAACAAAATAAGCGTGGATATTTATCATTGTAGGCACATTGGGGATTTTTAACTTTTGAAAACCGTATGTAGGTCAATGAAAAAAAAAAGAAGTCGGAATGTTAAACTGTAGATTGTAGTGAATTTTGCTCCCCTTTGCTTCTTTATTTCTGTACTGGGGAAGCAGGAGTCTCTTTTATTTTTTCAGTTCCAAATGTTTTCTCAATTTAGAACAAATTAATTTAATGGAAGCAAACATTCTCCCTACACCTGTGAAATAGCTACGATTGTTAAAAATTGGATTAATGCTTTTAAGATCTGGGATGAATTCAAGTGTTTAAACAACCATCCCTTCATGCTTATAAATGTTTTCCAGATCTGGTCTTAAGTTGCTGGGTCAGGGCCCTACATTGCTGCCTGGATGGCTTTGGACCAGTGTGTTCTGTGTTTCTGCCCCAGTCATTCTGCACAGAAGGGAGTTCAATATGCAAACTGTTAGCAAAGAAGGTGCCAGAATGGAAATGAGGATCAAGTTTACTTTCTAGTTCCACTTCCATGATAATCTAAATCTGGGCTCAACGAGAAACCCATTTCTGCCTTGGTTGTAATTTAGCTTTCAAAGACCCATAAGAAAGTCCAATAAAACCTCAGAGCATTAAATAATTTTAAGCCAACATTTTAATTCACCCTCTTTCGCCAAAGTGAATGGATAAAATATCTGATAAATGTAGTGATATGTTCTGGTTTCCTGGATTCTTATGAGAAAAAAAAAAAGGAAAAGACACTCAACAGCTTAGTTCTTTCTTAGCTACAAGTCATTTTGCTACAGCCTTAGTGTTAGCTGGTGGAGGTACCTTCGAAGTGACTATTAATGTAAGGTTCAAGTGAGCCAGCCTGTTAACCAGGTGGAAGAACTTCCTTCCCCGCTTTTCATCTGTTTGGGGCCAGAGCCAGCTAACACAAGAGATCAGGCTAGTGGGCCTTTATGGGAATTAGCATTTCAATGACTGACCAGCTCTACAGTGAGCTCCTGGCTGCACAAATGTGAGTCTGTCAAGATTTCATCATGGATCGGGGTGGGGGGGATCCACCCATCCCAGGGCACTGTGGGCAATTAATACTTTTGGGGGAGGGGCGTCACTTTCATCAGTCCTATAGCCACATAAATTTGTCTTTGCTCCACTCAATCACTCCTTACCCATGCTTGAGCACATAACTGAAATTAGACTCTGTGGGCCACACACAAAAGAAGACATAAATGTAGGCAGACTTGGGAAATGGGATGGGTTCTAGTAGGTGAAGGAAGAGAGAAAAGAAAAAGGAGGAGGAAGAGAAGGAGGAGGAGGAGGCAGAGGAGGAAGAGGAGGACGAGATGGAGAAGGAGAAGGAACAAACATGAGTAAAATCCATTAGAAATGTGTGAATCTGTCAAACAATAAAACATAGAAAAAAATTCATCAGGACCACCATGTTGTACACATTAATCTCTAGAACCAGTGTTAAAATTGGAAGATTTGATCGGTGTTTCCTATTCCCTGACATTGGTCCTGATAACTGTTCAGCTGTCCACCTACAGCTGCTGTTTGAAGAAGGAGCATTAACTTGCAGTTGACGCTACAGAAATATTCTGCCCACTGAGCAACACTACACAAGGAATCAGCAACAATACACAAGGCTGGCACAATCAAATTAGGTGTACAAAGGACAACAAACATGAGTAACTTCCAATATCTGCCCATAGTATGAGAACGACTGTTCAGTTCTTAGAAAGAATCAAAACATCTCCAAGGAGTAAAATGTAGCAATTAAAAGGGGAGGCTATGATTTGAAAGCTACCAAAGCATGTCCATGCAATAATTTGCAAATTAATAAATTGTGTGACTTGTGTAACTCATGCAAAATAAGTGAGAACCAGATTTTCAATGAAGTTGAGCTGCAGTCACAAAACTGATGTCAGGGATAAAAATCTTCCAGTGGAAGGAAAGGATTTCTATCTTGAATACTGTGAATGGTTGGTAAAAACAGATTTTTGAAAGGAAAGAAAATGAACTTGAGCAAGTGTGAGGGTCTTGGTTGTATTTTGCCCTGGTATTATAATAAAATAGTCAGACTTCTTCTTTAAGTTATCATCTGAAAAACACCATACACACAATAACTTTCCATTAACTTAAAACTCATATCATCCCACATCAAGAGTATGCTTGTTTAAGGACTTGATATTAAAGTCTATGAAAGGATCATTGAAAGTTTGCCCATCTGTGGTCTATTTTGGAGGACTCAGGTGAATCTTAATGTTGTTACATAATTCCCCTAATCCCTTAGGAATCTGGTAGTCATATCTCCATGAGAAGAAAAGATTCTAAGCTGTATCTTCTTAAAGACTTTATCTATGGCAGATAACACAGGGCTCAGTGGGTAAGAGCACTTGCCGGCAAGCGCTAAGACCTGAGTTCAATCCTTGGGACTCATCTGGTAGAAAGACAGACTCTATTCAAACAGGTTGTCCTCTGACCTCTACACTAGAGTGCACTCAAGAGTATACATGGGTGTGCACGTACACACATACACATATAATAATAAATGTAAGTAAATAAAATGATAAATATAAAAACAAAAAGTGTTTCTCTTGCCCATGTTATAAAAAGAACATTTGCTAATCTAGAATCAACATATAAGAAAATGCCATTCAGATTCCTATCTTAATGAGCTCTATATTTTTATTTCAATTTAAATATTTAAAAATATTCCCATTTGAAAGCTTTGTTTCTTTATTAGAGATAAAAGACTTTCTCACCACTGATGCTATTGTTCCAAGCCTGAAGCCATTCAAATTAATTTTTATATACTGTACTCAGTTTAGTGAAATATTTAGTGCTTTATAATGGTGTAAACCATTAGCCTGTAATTACACTAGCATGATACAGAGACTAATAGTTCCAATGGAGTACAGCAGTGATCCATGATGGCCTTATTAATATAATAGTCTTCAAGCACTAAGAATATTAAAAAAGTTAATCATTGCTTCAGTTTGTATTTAGTTACAGGTTGTAAAAGAAAAACTACTTACAATTTTACTTCCAGCCTCTCAGAGAAGCACTCCATACTTTGAGCAAGGGTCTAGAAACTTCCAAGCATGGTATCAATGCACCTTGATCTGGATTTGGCTGAGTGAATTTTAAAGCACCATTAACGTTACAGAGCAGAACAAGGCTGACTTTAGGAATCATTCAAAGTTGATGTATTGGTTCAAGTGCATAACCTCATGGCTACTATGTAGCATTAAAATTGGCAGATAGATGTATGGGGGAGGTGAATTCTATCCATTGAACTGTTCATTATCCCCAGTAGATTATAAACTTGATGAGGTCAGAGACCTCTGTGAGGTGTGGTTAACCTGGAACATGGGATGCTTGGAAGGGAACTCTTAAGACAGCACTGTATGAATGAGTGGATGAACAAATGGAAAGTACACCCATTGTGGGTGCTGTGTTATTTGCAGACAAGGAGCCCTATCTCTCTCTCTCATTTGACATCTTTCCAGACAGAGACTTTGCATCCCTTTTGACCTAAGTATGCATTCTGCTACCTTGCTAAACCATCTGCTTTTAGCATATTTGGGGTATGCAGTAGCATGTTAGCACCATCTCTCTCTCTCTCTTTTGAAATTCTTTTTAATGAGCTATGTATTTTTCTCCACTCCCCTCTTTTTCTCTCCCCTCCTCTTCTAGCCTCTTCTGAGGTCCCCATGCTCCCAATTTATTCAGGATATCCTGTCTTTTTCTACTTCCCATGTAGATTAGATCCATGTATGTTTCTCTTAGGGTCCTCTTGTTGTCTAGGTTCTTTGGGATTGTGCATTGTAGGCAGTTTTTTCTTTATTTTATGTCTAAAAACCACTTATGAGTGAATACACATGATATTTGTTTTTCTGAATCTGGATTACCTCGCTCAATATGATGTTTCTAATGGATTCATTTGAAATCCAATCCCTTTCTGTCTACCATTTTGCTTTAACTGAGTCTTCAAGTTTTGGGTTTAACAATTTAACCTACAATATTAAGAAGCATTTTTCTAAAGAAGAGAGACAATGCTTATTTATTTTCTTTTTCATTATTATACATATAGTAACTCATGGGTTCTTACTGATTTCCCCTCTTAGCATTCTATCAGGTTGACTGATATTTGATTAGAGTTGTAAATGAAAGAATTAAACCTTGAGAATCTGAAGCTTAACCAGCCTGGACTCACCACCAAGGAATCTATCTTTCTGAATTCACATCTCTAGAATCACTCTGTAGAATTCATTGACTATTAAATAACTCATAACCTAAAGAATTAAGTGGTATTAGATACAAGCCTCCTTGTTCCTTCAAGGTAAAGTGACTTCTGGGAATTCACTGGCAGGATAATCCTCTGAAAAACAAGCTTACTGTGGGTGCAAAAGTGAGTGTTCAATTACTTAAAACACACACCATTGAGCTTCTGCTGTATATGAGGTGCTAAATTGTTAAAAATTAAAAGATTAATAATGATGAAACTGATAATGAGCTTTTTGTCAAAGACCTGCAGTCTACAGGAGGAAGAAGGTATGATCTTTAGCATATACAATATATACATTAAGTAAGATAAAGCTCCTTAGATGGTGCAGTGGCCTCGAGGGAGAACGTGCACATTTGGGATAAGAGGAAATTTCACATCTAGCTCACACTGTCACATTCCCACCATGAGAAATGCTAGTCTTGACTTAAAAATCTATAGAGAACAGGGAATACACTATACCCCTCAAGGTATCCATTCTAATTTTATGTTTTATAGCTCAAGTCTGTCTTCCTGCAATATCCACAGTGAATTCTAATTTAATTTATAGGAGCCATCCAAGCTTGAATTGAACTAATTCTTCTGACAGTTCTCCGAGGGTTTGACAATGGTTATGGTAACATTGCTAATAGTAACGGAACAATTTGGAATTAAGATGTGGAGGGATATGGCTCTGGAAAATGGCCTAGTTAACAAAATGCCTGATGCTCAGGCAATAGGACCTGAGTTCAGATCCTCAGGGCCCACTTAAACGCCAGGCATGGTGACTAACATCTGTAACTCCAGCGTTGTAGCCGTGGAGTAAAGCCGATCTCTGGTGCTCACTGGAGTCAGCTGGTCAAGCTGGATTGACAAGCTCCAGGTGCATGTCTCTGTGAAGAGCAACTGAGGAAGAGATCCAATCCTGACCTGCATAGCTGTGCTTATAGGAGAATTTGTGTGTACCCTCTCCCTAAATCCTAAATTAAGGTATTAATTTAATTTAATTAGTTAAATTAAATAAGTTAATTTAATTAAATCCTACAATTAAGATATTTTAAATTTTATACTTTCTCACAGTATCAAGCTGCTTATCGCTTTTTAAAAAAACATGATTAGCTTTGGTTGATCATGCTCATCCATTTCCTCTTTCCCATCACCCTCTGCCTCATGCTGGCTTAAACGCTTCCACTCCAATTATTCCCTCTTCTGCTTTTGAATCACAAGTTCTACTAATCTCTCCATGCCCGTCTCTTACAGCTTTTTTCTTCTCTCACAAGTATCTTTATAATTTTCTGACTTTCATATCCATCTACTCCTATATATGTAATATATATGTATATAATACATTTTATATATTACATATATATATATACATGTACATACATATGAAGCTGGAGAGCTGGCTTAATGGTTGAAAGTGCTTGTTCTTACAGAGGACCTGGGTTTGTTTCCTGGAACCCACAAAACTACTCACAATGGCCTAGAGTCTCCAAGGATCTGATGCCATCTTCTAGCCCCCATGGCCACTAGGACACTCATGCTGCACACATACATACATGCAGACATACTCACATATATACATAAAATAAAAATTAAGAAATACTTTAGAATTAGAAGTTACTATTTGCAGAACAGGGGAATGTGCAGTGTTTGTCCTTATGTGCTGTGTTATCTTGCAGCATAACATTTTTTGTCCTAATAATCTTCCTGAAGATTTCATATTTTTATTTTTCTTTACAGTTGAATAAAATTTTGATGTGTGCATGTCTCAGATTTTCTTTATCCATTCATCTGTTGATGAACGTCTTGTCTGCTTCCATTTCCGGGCTTTTGTGAGCGAAGAAGCAATGATCATAGATGAGCAGGTACCTCTATAGTGGTGGTAGAATACAGAGTACTTTGAGTATATGCCTGGGAGTCATACAGTTTGGTAATTCTATATGGCTGAAAGTATTGTGTATGTTCATTCATGTAACATCCACCATAATACACTATGTACACTTTTATTATTGCTTGCCTTTTACAGATGATTATGTGGGGCCTCTAGGAAGGCAAGTGAATTGTTCAATAGTATCTAATCCATGAGGAATAGACTTGAGTGCTGAGGATAGACCTATGGTTCCAGAACCCACTTTGTATCCTTGCCTTTGTGCTTCATTTCTAGGCAGTTTTCCCTATGTCTATTTTTTGAGATGGGATTTCCAAATAGAGCTCTACTGGCCTTGGCCTACTTATCTGCTGTCCCAATCCTCTGAAGGATTACAGGTAAATGTTATTAGGCCTGGCTCTATGGTATGTCTGCAAATATCTCTTTACTCTGTTACTACAGCTGGAGTTTTTCCTACTTGAGTAATCTGAGAGTGTGCTCATGAAGAAAAGAATACTTTAATTGTTTCCTGACCTACATCGAGTTGAGTAGGTTCCCACGTCCATGCACCGTATGTAGCCTCCACTATTTCTGTCCCTTTATGGCCTCAACTGCCCTCCTTCCTCATTTCCCATTTTCTAGGATGATTGACAGTTCTGACAAACACTCGGGTCAAGTTTCTCATTTTAGCACACTCCCAGACTTAGGCTCATATATCTGAGTTTGCATCATGCAGTCTTAGCAAAATTTCTGCTAAATCAGTTCAGCAGTAGTTTTAATATCCCCTTTGTCCTGATGTCTGATCAAATTCTTTACACCAGACCCTACATATTTTCTTTCTTGTAGGAATACCTTAATCAATAATTTTGTCAAGTTGATAGAGGCAGTATATGATCCCCCCTTTCTTGTGATGCTTTCATTTAGCAAATTGCCGTTCACTTTATCTCACCTTATTTCTTGGCTATAAGTCCCTTTTGATACATTCTAGATTTGGGACTAATATTAGTTCTACACTAGAGTCCAATTTCTTCTTCCAAAGTATTTCACTGTTGTTAGTACTTTGTTTATTTTATTTTATTTTATTTTTGGTTTTTTGAGACAAGATTTCTCTGCATAAGAGTTCTAGATGTCCTGAAACTTGCTCTTGTAGACAAGGTTGACCTGAAAGTCACAGAGATACACTTGCCTCTGTCTCCGGAGTGCTGGGATTAAAGGTGTGCATCACCACTGCCCAACTGTTCATTTTATTTTTATTGTCTCAGGTATCCCTGGTTGGCATCAACCCCCCAATGAAGCCAAAAATAACCTTGAAACTCTGATTCTTCTTCTACTTCCTGAGTACATGGATTACAGGTGTGTACCAAAATATCTGGTTTATATGGTGCTCAAAATTGAGCCTTTATGTGCTCTGGACAACTAAAGATATATCCCCGGTCCTTAGGTCCTTAATCTACTGTTCCCTGTTGACATGTGTAGGGTGGTAGTAGAAGCTGAAATCAAGAAACAAAATTGTCCTCGGAGAGATCATATAAAAGCAGAGATTTGATAAGACAAATGTAGGATTTCTTGGGCAGACAGTTGTGTGTCAGAAGAAAAAGCGTTTCAAACAATGGACATCTCAGGCAACAGCAGTAGTTGTATATCAGAACAGAAGGCTAAAAAGTACCTGGTTCAGTATCACCTGAATAAAAGCTGGTGTAAAAGGTAAAGCAGACCATGGAGAGAGGACCATAGATCCCTAATGTCTATTACCCTAAGACCCCAGCCTTATGTAAGACCACAGATTTATGTAAAGTTAAGGCAGATTGAGATCTGTTGCAATATTATCAGACTATCCCCCCTCTTCCCCCTCCCAAATTCTGACCTTGATACACATATAAAGATGTTGAAAGTGATCTGAAGAACTGAGTGATTCCTATGATTAGGAAAACTGAAAGGAGTCTGCAAAGGGAGGCGTCAGGTTTCTTCTCAGGGAAGAAAGACAACTGAACACTGCCAGACATGTCAGAATCTATGACATTAGATTAAAAGTTTGTATAGCTTAAGTTTACTTGGTTCAAGCATACTTTCATAGACACATGCTCAGATCATGGGAGTTCATGCTCCACACTTCATATACAGCTTCTCATTGGCATAAAACCTTTTTGCCCTATCAATTTGTTGTTTGGAAAATTTCTCTGGTTACCTCTCAAGGACAGAACACAGGAGAATGGTGTGTGGTTTGCTTTATTTATAGAACTTTATCCATATTTCTTTCATTCATTGCTTGGTGGGAAAAATAATGAAGAATGGGAATAGGAGATGACTGCTCAGATTATGGTAGTTGCTGTGTCTCTGTTTGGTCACATGGCTTGAGGGGAGATAGGAGTCAGAAATCCCTTGCATATCACATTATTCACTTTTCTGTCTTTGTTTACCATTGCAGGTAATTTGGGGGAAGTAAACTCTTTTGTGTTTCTCAATTCTGTGACTGTGGGTATTAGGAATTAAAACTAAAAAGAAAGAACCTCACCCATACACACTGGAAGAACTGAATAACAGGTGATGGTCAGACAATTTATAGTGAAAGGCTTATAAGATTTAACCATAAGTAACAGATGCACAGAGCTTATTAGAATGAGGGGGGAAAGAATAAGTGTTTGTCTTATGGTTTCTATTACCGTGATGAAATACCATGACCAAAAAGTAAGTTGAGGAGGGAAGGGTTTGTTTGGCCTACACTTCCAAATATCTGTTCATCATCCAAGAAGTTAGAACGGGAACTCAAAGAGGGCGAGAACTTGGAGGCAGAAGCTGATACAGAGGCCACTGAGGGGTGCTGCTTACTGACTTGCTCATAATAGCTTGTTCAGCCTTTCCTATACAACCCAGGACTACCAGCCCAGGGATAGCACCACTCACAAAGGGCTGCCACCCCTACCAATTACTAATTAAGAAAATGCTTTAAAGGCCTGTCTACAACTTTATCTTAGGCCTGGATGTAGGGGGGAGGGCCTCGGACTTCCCACAGGGCAGAGTTCCCTGCCCTCTCTCAAGCAGGGAGGGAGAGGGAGGAGGAGATGTGGGGGAGTGAGAGGGGGTTGGGAGGAGGGAAGGAAGTGTAAATATTTGAATGGAAAAATAAAAACGCAAAAAAAAATGAGGATCTCTCCTCTCAGATGACTTTAGCTTGTATCAAGTTGACATCGCACTACCCAGCACAGTGTTCAAGGGTGATACACTCTGGGAGGGAAATAGATGTGGAAATGACTGGAAATTAAGGGGGCACTTAGAGAGGACTGTTGTGTAGCTTCCCTTTGGGTCTATCTCAAGTTCTTCAAGGTCTAGATGTGTGCTCTGGTTTATGCTGAAAAGAAAGAAGCCTTTGTAGATGCAATGGAAATCTTCTTGCAGGCAGTTAGGCGAAAGCAGAGAACTTTATTCTGAACCGACTTTTTCTTACTTTGAACCCAGCTCAAAATAATCCCATGCCCAACTGACTTATTTGGATTGAGCATCTTGTAATGCTCCGCAGAATCCAGACAAATGATTCTTAGATTACTTTTGTTGATTAAGAGTGATATTTTGCAGTTAGATAAACAAAGGGAATGACCTACTTATCAACTGATAAGTACAAAAAGCAATACAGGAAAAAAATGCATAGGACAAGAAGTGAAAAGTTAATTTATATTTCCAATACTTTCATAAAGAAAACTTGCATGTTTTGTAAATTTTTAATTCATATGTTGAAATAAAACATGCTTACAGATGCCGTATTTTGCTAACGGCATTGTTTAAAGCCTCAGTCCTAATTTTTACATGGTTTTCTCTGGAAAGTTCCACAATGTGTTTAAAATACAAAACGCTTCCTTTTGAAGTGATGATTAACTACATACTATAGCTTTGGATGAAGTGAGCGTTCTGATCAATATTTAATAATGATTTCATGGTAAGTGGGAGGGTATGCTCATTAGAACAGCAAGTGAGAAAAAGATGCATTTTAATGGGGAATTAGCACATGGTGCTCTGGAGGCAGGGGACATTTGCTTTAGAGACTTGTTGGGATTTAAAAGAAGGTGTCTTAAATATAGCATTTCCATGCATTTCTTTTAAATGATAAATTGTGTCCTGGATCTAAAAGTGTCAGCATTATTATGATGGATGTGACCAGAGATGGAGTCTGAACAGCCTAAACGAATTAACATTCTGAAAACACAGCTCAAACAATTTGGAATGGCTTCAGCTTTTAACTCATTCAGACAAAATATATATTTCTTGTGTTCTAAAATTCAGTAATGTCTTTTGAAAATCTAGCTATGTATTTATTTATGATGCTGGGAATTGAATATGGTTTTAATCATACCCTTTTTACATATTATAAATACATATAAGTATATTATCTTTTGTCTGTGTGTCTGTGTATCTTTATCTATCCATCCATCCATCTATCTATCTACTCTCTCTATCATCTATCTATTTCTACCTGTATTATCTATATCTCTATTTCCTCCTTTCTTCATTCCATTCCTCTCTTTATCTTCACAAAGTAAAGAAATCTCTTTTCTTTTGTCTGCAGATTTAAATGTGAATATCCCACCAAAATCTCCCAGATCTAAAAGCCATGTCTATTGATCAAGAAGTCAATTTAATAATCACTATGATAGAACTATGACAATTATATGAGCAAACCCAATGATCACCACTGAGCAGCACAATGACATATGTTGATGTACACACACACACACACACACACACACACACACACACACACACACACATATATATATGCAGGCACATAGGCATACATAAATAAATCTCTGCAAAAATTATTATGTAGTGTTTTTCTGGAAAAGCTAGCCTACAGTTTACTATATGACTCACTATAATCTTATAATAATTACATTTTATATTATATTTTCAGTATGAATTTCATATTTTACATTTCTCTTCTATATTCTCAATCATAATAACCATAACTACTGCACTTCAGTGGGATTAGTAGTCCCACATGAACTAGAACTATTATATCGTTAATAGTCTCTTTATGATTTTTCTACTTGACTTGTTATGACACTCTAATAATTTCATCGCAGCTTGGGTATTGTGAACTCTTAGAATTTACAAGGTTAGACTCCAAGCACAAAGCATCCACAGAGCAAAAGTATTCATTGAGAATAAAATGTTAAATAAAGTAATACTATAGGGGAAAGGACTGCATGAATAATTTTATAATAATTTTGTTTGTTTTCTGTTTTAAAGTTTACCTTGAGATTGCATAGAAATAAAAAAATATAATGATATTTGCAAGGTCATTTTGATACTTACATTTTCTGTGAGCATTTTATTTTCATTATAAGCAGCTGTTTCAATTATTAGATGACAGTCAATTGGCAAGTCATGTGCATTTTAAGTTTTGGTCTGTCATTAATAGTTTATGTTTGAAGGAAAAGAAGTATTTAGTTTTTCAAGGATGCTAGCTTCCTTATAGCCAGATCAAATGTTGACTTGAACTACTGGCTATATTCAGGAAAGGAAAGGGGGTATTTGAAACATTTTTCTTCTTCTCCAAACTCTATTCTTGTTTTTATTTATTTGTAGATTAGTTTACTCTAAATCAAATTTATCTGTATTTTACATATAGCCAAGGAAACTTTTAATAGTGAGTGGGCAGCATTTTAAATTATCTTTACATTCATTTGCTATCTTGTTTTGTGCTCAAAGGTGTGATCCACCTTTGAGGTACTACAAGCCAAAGTTTAACGACTGAGATTTTACACACACACACACACACACACACACACACACACACACACACACACACGAAACAAAAAAAAATAAAACCAAACTTTTTAACCCGAAATCATGTGAATACTGTTTATTTTAGTTTTTACTATGTGATAGATCCTAGCATGAGTAACAAATTCTGTAATGGTGAAACAGAGATACAACACTTCAGTTCTATGCACAACAAACCAATGTGCACCATTTCTGACTTATAAAACCAGGGCTGAAAGGACAGCAACACTCTTCAAAGACAGGCAAGGAGCCATCTCCTCCTCTCTTTTTTGCTCTCATTTTCCATAAGGACCACAACTATTGCTACTAATGAGTCCTTCAGGCATCAGTATTAATAATAAACTGAACTGTGTTAGAGAGTTCTAGAAGTTAGGATAATGATATCTGCTCTTAGACACAAAGGGAGAACCGCTGTCTTCACTTCCATTCAGTCATTGGTCAGAACGGTCAGATTAGTTTTTGATCATACTTGAGATGGGGAATGTTTGTGCCTTCTCAGCAGCTGTACACCAAGTTAAAAAGTTCGCTGATAGAAAAAAGAAAATGTGTGGGTTTAGGAGAGATTACCAGTCCTGTCATGATCTAGCCACACCACACAATGTTCTGGGGCTCAAATAAGCAGGAATGTGTGGTATAAATGGATAGATGGTTGACTTACAAATTTATGATGGAAAACGTGAGAGAAGTTATAAGGATAGATATATATGTGATTTTTATAAACAGACTTATATATACACATGCATAATCATATGTCTAAGTAACTATTTTAGTATGTGAGATAATGAACATACTTCTTGACCTCTAAGTCTTCACGATACCCTTCTTCCACTTCTTCAATTAATCTCTTGTTCACTACAGTCTAGTACACTCTTTATCTACTCTATCATTATAACTTTTAAATCTTAAGATTTTATATGAATACATTTGTATGCATGAATAGCTTCTTATATCTCTCATAATTTTTAAATTTATCTATGTTACTGCTTATATCCTGTTAATTTCTGTTTATCAATGAATAATTTTTGACACAGTTTGTTTTTTCATGTGGACTGTGACTCATTGTCAGTTCTTGGATATCACAATGAATGCTGTGTGTGCATAGACACATGGTTCCTTTTCGCTTTGAGTTAAAAACCCAGATATAATAGCATGGCTGTAAATATGCTGGGGTTAGAATTTAAGTACATTAATTTTCAAAAATAAAGTAAATAATTAAAAGAAGTAAACGATTAACCTGTTTTCTGAAGTGTTTGTGGTCTCTTGGCATTCCCTGGCTATTCTGCATTTTCCAAACATGTATTATGATCCACATATTTAATTTAAGCCACTATAGCCTTATTTTGGCTCCAGTCACATTTTTCTTTAAAGATGGGATTTCATTTAGCTCAGGTTGGCCTTACACTCAGCATGCATCTGAGGATGACCTTTAACTTGTTTTCCACATTATCTCCTAAGAGATGCATTTACAAATTTGCCCCACCATGTCACCATGTCTGGCCCTTCTTATTTTGGTTTTAGTTTTCATTTCCTTAGTGACTAATGCTGTTGGACATTTTTAAGTGCTTAATTGCCATCTGTAGATTGTCCGTATCAGAGTGACATTTAGATGTCACTTTCTTCCAGTTGTTAAAATCCATGTTGAGTTTGAGGACTTTTTATATGTTTTGGATTGAGGGTCTTTATCAATAATGGTTTCTAATATTTTCCCAAGAGTGGCAATTCTCCCAAATATTAAACTTCTTATAAAATCTTTACATTTCTCTCCCCCAGGTTATTTTGTATTTTCTATACTGTTATTTTGTTAGTTTTTAAAAGTAAAATTGACACAACAAACTTTAGACTGTTCTTTTTCTTACTAGAATCCAGTGTTAAAATCTATCTTGATAGTACTTTTATTATACAGGGCACATATTTATGCACCATCTAAATTTTTCATTCTATTCAAACAAAGATGGATTTTAATTGTTTTTTTCTATATGATGGAATACAGAAATGAATCATGATGTCATTCATTTAACGATGTTAAAAGTAAGAATGCTTCTCATGGTGCGACAAGCTTGTAAATGCCTCATCTGTTGCCAGTCCGTCCATTTTCAGAAGCACAACCTACACCAAAAAGCACTACGCCCATATTATCCTTCAGCCTTTGAAGGTCTCATTCATCGTGGCCCTTCTTTGAAAAATCTCCATTCCTGACTAATGTAGATTAAAAACTAGCTGTTCCCATGTATACATTTCTACCATAACCCTTAGCCATACTGCAGTGTGGATTTGCCTGTCTCCCTAAATGTATTTTGAGCCCCCTGGGTGTTGAGATCATGGCTTTTTCATCTTTGTGTCTCTAACACCTGGCATCGAACCTAACACCAAGCATATGCTTGGTAAATATTTGTTGAAACAAAGTAAAATATTTACTGTAGTTATTCATTGCAACATAGAATTTGCACTTCCTTCTTCCCTAGATACTTAACCCTCTATATGAAGGGAAAAGGTTGATTTGCAGTAATACACAGAAAATTTTGTACTATCTAAAGCTGGCCTTGAAATGAGAGTCAGCATTCTGGCTTCAATTTCTTATTGCTTCTTATGACTTCTGTCAAAACCACCTGGGGACTAAATTTGAAATATACAATGTTAGTTATTTCTCAGTCCTGGTCCTGTCTTCCTACTCTGCCATTTTGTGCAGTAACTGTTCATGACTGCTCTCTGCTTCAGAAGTTCTTCATGATTCCCTAGAAGATCTTTTGGGCCTCATATTGCTCTCTGTTCAATCCTTAGGGACAGCTTCATTGCTGTTCATTCCGTAGCATGCTTCACTTCTCTTTCTATATAGTTTATTTTTTGAGCAATCACTCTTGCTTGAATTTTAATGATTACCTATATATTGACCCCTCCGTAGGCACCATCTGTAGCTGAAATTTCTATTCAACTTAGACTTACATAATTGCCAGCATCTGGATGTCAAAATAAGCATCTAACATAGCATCATCTACCAAGATAAATACATTTCCTTTTCCCTAGTACTTTGGCTCATCATGGAGTTCTTGCAAAAATCTGAAAGGCAGGGATTCATCTTTACATTGCCACCCCCGTGTTTGGAAGCATGCACTTTTGAACTCCAAATCACCCTTGTTGTGTGCGACAATCTTCGTTCTGCCTCCAAGCAGATACCAGTCTTGCCAGATCAGATTGGTCCCTCTAATGTACAAAGTTGCACTTTCACTAATGCTTGTGTTCTGGGTACGGATCCGCATGTTCTAGGCCAGTGTGAAAGATTCTTCATGATCCAGGCTATCCAGGGGAGAAACCTTCTCTGTTGCCCTTTTCCTGTCTTGCCCTACGTTCCTCCCAAGCCAAACATGGAAGTCACCTTTGTGCTCGTTGGCCCCTCATCTCCTGTCCTTACCTATATTCATGTGCCCTTCAAACATCCACAGCCCATCTATGTTTCACCCAGCGAACGTGCCCTTCTTGAGTTAATCATTTCCTCACATTTATTCTACAACTATTGATTATATGTTTCAGACACTGTCTGGGCTCCAGAGATAATTGCTGGGCAGGAGAAATTTAGTCCCTTCTTGCATGAAGCTTAGAGTTGAGCAGGGGAGACAGTAATTAAACTGATAATTATACTGATAAATATGTAATTACAAGCTGGGGCAAAGGTAAAAAGGAAAAGTAAAGAGTGTGCCGACAAATGGCTGTCATCAGATTCCTCTCTCATAGGAACTGGCGTATTGTCCAGAATTGTCAGGCTCCCTAGCTAGGCTGTGAACTTCGTGAGGACAGGGACTTCTGAATTCAACATTTTATTTTTCAGTGCTTAAAAGGCTATGAGCCTGACTAGGTTTTTTGTGTGAATAAACCCCCACTACCTGTTAGACGTGGAATTCAGAAGGAAGTTGCTTGTCTGTGAAAGCATTCCACCGAATGGCATAGGTGGGTAGCTTGCTGCCTATGGAAAAAATTCTCATAATAAGGAGAAACTGAATTAATTAATTAATTACCAAGGTCTTTTTCAACTCTAAATATTGTGATAAACTAGCTATCCATGGGGCTTATGACCTATATGAAAACACTTGACAATACAGTGTCTTTGATGATGTTTTGTACACGTGAGGATAATCCAAAATCAGTGGAGGTCTTCTACAGGAAGATCCAGAGGTACTGTGTCTTAGCAAGCTAACTAATGACATGGCGACTCAGCTGTCAAGATTACTTCTGATGTCTGCTGTTTTAATCATGTTATTTTCTTAACCCACGGATTTCATCGGACTATGCAATACAATAACTTAAAATATTAAAATAAAAACAAGTCAAATCAGATATTTTTTCTTCTACTTACTCTACAGCTTTTTCACCATGGAAGCAGAAGCTTTGCTTTCTGAAATCGGCGAGCACTGAAAGCCTTTGTTCCAGCATGTGATGCTTGATCATACTCCAAGATTTTCGGTCTTCATGCTGGTCACACCCACCCCTCTCCTCTTTCAAAGATGCTTAGTGAAACGTCCGTGACTCACCATGTCCTGGCTTGGGAATAACTACCCTCAGTGGAAGAGCGGGGGGAAAAAACTTTTCAGTGTTTTTTGTTTTTGCTTGTTATGGCTGAATATTTCCTGCGTTGACATGATGGCTCACGTGTGCACGGCATTTCTATGCCATCTGCAAACATATTTTCGGCATGCCTGTTTTCATGAAGAGAGTGAAGGAAGCCTAAGCTTGGCACAGTGCCAAGAATGGGGTGTGTACATGAAGACCGCCTGTTCCCCAGACACTCTGTTCTCCTGACGTGCAGGGCCAGAGGGAAGAGATCTGTGAAATCTGAATGAGTCTATAAGGTGTTAACGTATTGACTATCTCTGGCAGTGGGCTAGGAGGACCACTCCTGCTGCTTATTTGATAGTCCTCTCTACTTCACCCCCATTTCAGCAATCTGCGACCAGATCAATAGATGTACTTCCTTGCTTATTGCTTGTCTTATTAAAACCCATGCAATCAGTCTCATGTTGGTGGGATATAGAGTGATAGCTGGTAACGTCTTCCGGCTACCAAATGTGTCAATGAATCACACCATCGTACAGCGGTGTTGCATTTACCACCCTGCATCAGCTGGGCAAAGTTATAATGGAGACTTTGGAAACTACACTTCTTTTTATTACGTGTGTGTGTGATGTGATATGCATGTATGTGGGGAAGTATGCTCTCCCATGTGCCCATGTGTATATCTAGAGAGCAGATGTCAATGTAAGTCACATTTCTCTGTCACTCTCCACTTCAAGTTTTGAAAGAGGGATGCATTCCTGAGCTGGAGCTCACTGTTTTGACTTGAGTGATTAGCTAGGGAATTTCATGGATCCGCCACCTGCCTCTGCCTACCCAGAACTGGGGCACAGATGCACATATCTCACCTAGATTTGTCATAGGTGCCAAAGTTCTGAACTCCAATATTCATGATTACAAGAAATTACTTGAGCCATCTCCTTAGTCCCTGGGAACTGCATTCTTATGGAATTGCATGCATTTGAGTCTATTTAGAGACCAGAACTGTGGGAAGTGCTGTCTCCAGCTGCCTGAGTAACTTCTCGGTCTATGCTGCCTATGACAAATCTACCCTCATTCTATGGGACTATGACATGGTTTTCATCTGTGATGATGAAGATTTTTGCTATGAAGATACTTACCCATTAGTGACAAACACACGGACTTGGACACTCTAAATACTAACTTAATAAAATTACCTCTCCTTACTGTGTTTGATTAAATGGAAATCCTTATTTTTCTTCTCTTATTTTTCTTCTGGGCTAATTCTTGGTCCAAATAAAGTAGAAAGGATCCTTAATGATAGAACATGAGAAAGAGAGAAAGAGATGGAGAGAGAGAGAGAGAGAGAGAGAGAGAGAGAAAGAGAGAGAGATTTTATGATGTAAAGAGAGGCATGATTCAAACCATTTTCACTTTTGTTTTCTATAACAGAGAGTCATTTGAGGCAGCAAAACCCAGCTGACTCTTAGCAGCTTTTTAATCTTAGATATGATGATCAGAAATGGAAACAGCTACTAAGAAGCCTCAGTTTTTGCCTAGTGCCTAGGTGAAAAGAGAGGAGGCTGATTTGAATAAACCCAGTCTAAGTGGGCCTCTGCTCATGCTGTCCTCTGGGGCTGAGTTGCTTCTGTGGACCCTGGGACACCTCTGAGAATCCGTTAGGTTCCTACTGCTACCCTCTGGACACTGCTCAGGCGTTTTACTCAGCACTTTCTTCTAGAACAGAGGTTCTCAACCTTCGGAATGCTGAGACCTTTTAATATTATTCCTCATGATGTGGTGACACCCCAGCTCCATAAAATTCTATTTCTTGCTACTTCATAACTGTAATTTTGCTACTGTTATGAATCATAACGTAAATATCTGACATGCAGGATAATCTTAGGCAACCCCCATGAAAGGGTTAGCCTACTTCCATGGGGTCACACCCACAGGTTGAGAACCAATTTTCTGAAATAACAAAAAAATTTGATGATTCTTGAACCCAGATCAGGGCTCCTTTTTCCTGAGAAAAAAACATAACTTAAATACGGACAGAGAGCCTGAAGAGATTATTCAGCGTCTAAGAACTCTTGCAGAAGATAGGAAATGGGTTCTCAGTACTCTCATTAGGCAGTTTTCAATCCCCTTCAACTCCAGCTTCAGGGGATCTGATGCCCTCTTCTGGTCTCCAATGGACCTGCACTCAAGTGTACAACACATACAGAGGATAAATACAGAGAAGCACATTCATATTTTACTCTTTCCATGAAATTATATTGAACACTTCCAAAAACCTATTTCTATAACTGGGATGCAGGTGGAGAATTTACTAAGTCAAGGGCAAGGCATGCATTGTTTCAGTTGGAATTAATCAACAAAGACTTTTCTCCAAATGAAAGAACTGGTATCAAGTAAAACATCAAAAGAAGGGAAGTTCACTGAAAGTTCAGTATCTTAGACCATCTAAAATGTGCTTGTTCTTCAGAGTGGAAAAACCTGAGTAAGTTAACATTCATCTACAAATTTCTTATGGTCTCACCTATTCTCTCTCTCTCTCTCTCTTTCTCTCTTTCACACACACACACACACACACACACACACACACAGAGAGAGAGAGAGAGAGAGAGAGACAGAGACAGAGACAGAGACAGAGAAAGATAGAGAGAGATGACCAAAATATAATATATTATATATTATACATAATATATATGATCAATTTTAGATATTATGTATAATAAAAAATCGAATAAAACAAACCATAAAAATGCTTTTATCAATGCATTCCAACATACTAAGTTATCAGAAAAAGGGGACAACGAATTGCATCGGGGCAGCAGGACTTTTCAAGGCCTCCCCAGTGGCCCTGAACTGTAGTGTGATGGACAAGAAAGCAGTCTTCAGTGCTAACAGGAAGTACCAAAGCAAAAGAGATGAAGTGGATGTCTAAGAAGGACAGAGTTTTGTCACCCAGCCTCATGGCTTCCAATAGCAAGGGGAAAAATAAATCTGAAAGGAACGTCAGTGGCCACACTATGTTGAGCCTTAAAACCATGTGCAGTTTTGAGAGCTTGACTGCTACCAAGGACTTCCCTCTATTATTCCATGGCTTTGTTTCTCATTGGAAGGGCTTGGACTGTTGAAGAAAGCAAAGGAGAGCTGTACCTCAACTCATTGCTCATCTTCCATTGACTCTTTTCTCCTTGAGAACTAATATAACATTAAAAGGATTTTATTTTTTGTATTACATTAATTTACTTAATCTCTCTCTCTCTCTTTGTGTGTGTGTGTGTGTATGTGTATGTATGTGCCAACGAACTTGTTGGGAGGCCGAAGACTACCAAGATGAGTCTGTTCTCTCCTTTCCCCATGTGGAATCTGTGAATCAGCTACAGGTCATCAACCCAGGAGGTGAGCACATTTACTGACTAAGACTTTGCACTGGCCTGAGAACTTCCCTATAGAGATAGATACTGTAACCAGAGAAAAAGAAGAATAGAAGGTCCTGAGAGAACATCCTTAGGGTGGACATCCATAGAATATTATATCATGGAAGAAATATTCATGAAGACTGGTTGCCAAGAACGACACAGATCTAACAATTTTGCGTGATTGGTCCATAAAGTCCAGCTTATTCCTGATTCTCATGTTAACAGAAATAGCACTTCCTCCACCCCAGTGCCTTTATCATTTTTTTATTTTAGGGAAAGGTCCAAGTTCTAGAAAGCATAGGTCCTTGGATTTCATCTTCCCAGTTGCTACCTCCCTTGTATTTGGGAAAGAGAATAAGGAAGAGCAAGCACTAGAAAGCCTTCCTCCTACTTCCTTGCTCTCTGCCATCACCCAGTCTTTAATGAAGAAGCAGGGATCTCTTTGACAAGAGACTCATTCTACATCTCCCTGATGGAAGTAAGTATTCCATTTTTAGCAGATTAATGAGAAGGAAGCATCCTTTGCAGCAGGTGTCCATGATTGAAGGATAGGTACCGAGCATACTTATTCACATTCTCACAGTGCTGGCTGGGCTGCCTGCTGTCCAAAATTCTGTTTCTATGGCTGCTTTCTTTAGCCTTTAGTGACTTCGCTTGGTTTTTATCTGTCTATTTGAGTTGTTATCTGTTTCTCTTACATATTTAGCATATACTGCAAATTACATTTGAGATGAAAGAAGCCTTCATTTGGAGTGTTTTGATTTTATTTCAAAACAAAATTGCAGCAAAAATTGGCTTTACTGCCTTTGAAAACTACGACTGATTCAAATGAATTTCAAAGGTGTCTCATTTGATCTAGCCACATCACATATTCTAGTATTACCCTATCAGGATTTAAATCTCATGACTAGACACAATAACAGTTTTCAAATATATCCAAATAGACACAGGTTTCAAATGTAGTTGAAAATCTCATGGTGTCAGTCAAAAATGCATGACCATACATAACTCAAATTCTCTTGCTTTAAGTACTTTGTAAAAAGACATAAAAACTCAAGTAGATTTCTACTGGTTTGTTTCTATAGCAAGGTTTATAAACCCTCGGATAACATTACTTGTGCTTCTCCCATAAAATGGCAAGGACATCAATGTTATGTTTTCAAAAAAGCACTGGAAACCTGGTCTGGAATTATTTAGTAGGTTTCAACCGGCACAGGATATTTCCAGGGTTCCACATGGCTTCACACCGCTTCTCTTGATACATCAGGTGGGGTCTATCATGTGTTAAAATTCAATGAAAATTCACTGGTAGGAAGAAATCTTTACCAATTAATGACTAAGCTAATGATTTCCTAATCTCTATTGCGACTACAAGAAGCCATGGCAAGACTGCACAATTAGGTTTGTGGGAGAATGTCTAATACTCTGAGGACAAGTTAATTGTATCCTACAGTGTCCTGAAATTGTACTGACTCTTTGATATTGATGTTTCAAGCTTTTGATATATGGGTAACCTTTTCAAAATCAGTTCATCTTTAATCACTTCTCTTTGTTCCCTTACTAAGGGTTTAGACCTTGATCTCAAAGCATCCTCTGTTTCTTTAAATACAGTAAAAAAAAAAAAGAAAAAAAAGAAAAAAAAACTTTAGGTATGAGTCTATGTAATTCAAGAGGTAATGTCTTTAATTTTCATGTAATAAAGGTATTAGGAATTTGATAGCGACATGTATTTTATGAAGATGATATTGGCTATTGAGAATGACTAGGTTAATAAGACTGATGTGACAGGGGAGGGTGTGCTGTAGTATACCCCAATTTTCTCTTTTAACTTGCTCCAAAATGTACATAGGTAGACTTACAATAGCATGGATGACAGAGGCCTCTAAGAAACAGCTTGTTCAAATATAACAAGAGGTTTAGAAAACAGGGCATTGGCAGTTCTGGTTTTTATGCCCAGTGATAGTCGAGACACTAACTTCATATATCTTTGGATATTTCCTTCATTTCTCCACTGATGATCATAGAAGTGTCTATTATGGCTGTGTCATGCACCACACTTAAAATCCATATAGAAAATGTGAGTGTCCCCTTAGTCATCTCAATTAAAATAGATGCACTAGTAGGCTTGTGGAGGTTATTTTGGTTAAGAACAGGACCTTATTTTATTACTTAAAAATAAATACCAATCCAATTTCCCACTCGCTCCACAGACTCTCCCATCCCACCCCCTCCAATCCTAAAAGAGGGCAATGCACCCCGACCTGCGGAAAGTCCAAGGCCTTCCCTACTACATCTAGATTGAGCAAGGTTTACATCCAAAGAGAACAGGATCCCATGAAGCCAGTACATGCAGCAGAGATAAATCACAGAGTCACTATCAGTGACTCCTCAGTCTGCCCCAACTGTCAACACTGTCAACTACATTCAGAGCGGCTTATTTGTTTCCACGCTCATTTACTCCCAGTCCAGTCGGAGTTGGTGAGCTCCCATTAGCTCAGGCACACTCTCAGTGGGTGAGCCCCTCATGGTCTTGGTCTCCTTGCTCATACTCTCACTCCTACCACTCTTCCACTGGACCTTGGGAACTCAGACCAGTGCTCCGATGTAAGACTCTGCCTCTTTTTCCATTTGTTGTTGGACGAAAGAAGAACAGGATCTTAAGGACATTTCCTTGAACATGGCTTGAATCAACAATGGGACTAGAATGCAGCACTGGCTAGTATCTGGCAAATGTATCAAGGGCAATGAGAGTGACTGGATTTATTGTTTCTATTTTGAATAATGTGTCAAACATGAGTTATCTGATAGATGAAGTGGGAGCTATCAAACCTTGGTGTCACATGTTATTTATTGTATTTGTCAGAATGTCCTACAGTGATTCTTTTGTATCTAAGCTGAGTGTAACTAAATAGTCAGTAAATTAAATATGCAAATGAGCACAAGTTGCACCACATGGTATGATGTGATGTGTTGTGACTATGAAGTCAACGGCTACTATATGCCAAAACTGCTACCTCAAATGACTAGCTCAGTCGATTGAAATAATAATCCCTTATTCTGGGAGATCTCTGGGCAACTGAGAAGTCTGGGTTTTCATAGGAGCTCTGCAGTTCTCTGTCTATTGCTCATGTTTTACTGAGGCCACCTGGCTCCCTGGCATATTCGTTCAGGAAGAAAGCATTGTGCAAGAGATCTACATTTTCCTTGCCTGGGCTGAGGTCCTGTCTGCTAATATCTTACTAACCTAACCTACTTTACAGCCAAGAGTAGAATCAAAGGGATTGAGCAAAAATAAGCTCACAGAGTGTGAACACTATGAAGACAAAGGCATTTCTGCCAGTCACCTCACCATCTTTAGGCATAAGTGAAAAGTAGCGACTGCTCCGGCATATTGAAACTAACAGCACAGTTTGTACGATGAGTTTGAAAAGGCTCCAGTGTGAGGATACTTTTTCAGAGTTTAAACATGTTTTCAATGAATACATACTTTTAATTGCTGAAAGCAAAAAAGAATCCTCCAATTGAAAAGTAGGTTTTCCATGGAAACGTGCCTATGTGTTCTCTAAGTACAGCAATGGAAGCAGGCAGAGTAGTCTCTTAAGTAAGAAATCTGCCACTTTTAGGGCAGACATACATTTTAGTCATAGAGATGTGGCCAAGAAAATAAGGTCACTAATAAACAATTGTGCAAATGTCATGAAGGGTCCTTTAGTTTTCAGAGGCTGAACACATATCAAAGGAGAAAAACATTCTGAAGCACAGCCTTGCTTTTTATATTGCACTCCCTACAATTGGCTTCACAAAGCGTTATAGCCTCTAGAGTCTAGAAAAAACTTGCTTTCCCATGAATGCCAGCCTCTCATATTAGCCCTGCTTCATTACCGGGGATAGAATTACACTGGAATACATGGCCTCAATCCTAGGTCAGGTATACTTCGTACGGGCTTTACAATAACTGAGTATTAAAAGTATTGATAAGAGTATTTCCTCTAATACTTTGCACACTTTTCTGTATGAAGTAAATGCTATTGTTTGTCTCTCATCGTTGACTAAAGAAAAGATGATTTGAACACTTAAGAAATTTCTCGAAGATCACAACATGAATTTATTTAGCTTACAACGGAAAGGGTCCTCTGGATTCTAAATTCAATGTAGAAGAAGAAGCATAACTAATAGACTTGTCAGCATGTTATAATAAAAGTAGCTTTATGGTCATTTTTGCAAAGATGTCTTATATTTTTGTGTCTAATGTTATTTATACCATATAAGTAAAGGGAAAACTATCCCTGAATTTGTGGAGAGTCATAAGAAATTGAAATGACACCAAGGAGCTCTCACTGTGAACTTCAGAGATGACGAATTTTAGAAAGGAAATATAGCCCAGAAATACTTTCTAAACTCTGTGATGCTAATTTGCACCTCAGGTTCATGAGCCCCTTTGAGGAGGAGATCATTGCTGAACGAAGATGGGATTGACCTACTGAATAATGATAGAAAGAGTTCACTGTAATAAAGTACTTTTGTAAGTGGAGAAGAGGCAGCCACTGTTTTCTGGAGAACTTATACATACACTGAGCCGAATGAATATCACCCAGAAAGTCAAGAGGATCTGAGCTGGTTCAACGAATAGGATACATATTAAATTGATAGTGATTAATTAGTTTTATGTCACTCTGATGCTTTTAGACCTGTTCATGGTGTGGTTTTCAATTATTTTAGTATTATTGGAAGAGCCAAGATTAGACCACAGTTATTAGACTTAGATGAGTTACTTTATTTGAAGAGTGGGATAACCTTTGCTATTCCCCTGTCGTGTGATCAGTGCCTTTTGCAAAGAAGAGAAAATGAGACAGTGTGAGTATATACAAAGGCTTAACAGAGGGCCAAGTTTTCAAAAGCAGGATTGGATAAACCCTATGTTCAAGATTCAAGCAGATATCTGAATAACTTAGTAAAACTCTTATAGTCACTCCATGCCCTTCTAAAGTTGTTCATATTACAATACAAGAAGACCAGGAGGAAGAATACTTTCAAATCTGGGTAAAGCAAATTTAAAATTGAAACACATTAAAAATCTTTATATTTAATTCAGATAATACTTTCCCTGTGATGTTATTTTGTAGATCATAGTTGTATGCTTGCAGATTGAAAAGACATATACACGGTGTTGGTTTATTTTAATTGTCAGCTTGACCCAATCTAGAACTGACTTGGAAGAGAGTCTCATTGAAGATTTGTGTAGATCAGGTTACCCTGAAGACATATCTCTGGTTAATGAATGACCTTACTTAGGCTTGTTTGAATTGGGAAGATGTGCCCACACTGAGCGGGCCTCCATAAATACCCACATGCATGTGTTTGCCTACAGTTTTACACAAAAAAACACAAATAAGATTGAAGGCTGAAATTTATTTCATAAACCTTATGTCCCTAGCTTTCAGAAGGACTTTCTGGAGAAAGAGTATACTCTACTTTTGTGTGTTCATCTACCAAAAATTATCTTCATGTTCCAGTCAATATCATTATGGATTTATTGATGATTATACGCATCTTTTAACATGATACATCATTTACAGCTTTAGTCTGCCATTTCTCCTGTTAGGAAGCAAGTTCCATGGAAGTAGTGAAGATTTTATTTGTTTTACTCACTGACATAGTGTAAGATTTTTGGCTGGTGCTTAAGACAGAGTTGAGACCCAGTGGAGTGGATTGGTGGATAAGGAAGCAAAGAATGTGCACTAACTTGCTAATGTTTGCCAGTCTGCCTTTTCCAACTATGCAGTGACAAATATCCAACTGCTGGCTTGCTTTTTTATGGGGTGGTTTAGGAGGTTGTTACTAGTCCCTACCACAAGAGAGCTCTGTTTGTGAATAAAGCTTTGACTGGCAAACTGGGCAAAGTTCTCTCACGAACTTGTTGTATGACTTCTTTGCAGAATTGTTTCTAGAAACATTTGTACCTTTCTTATTGTAGTCAAAGGGAAGCAATAAATTTGCCAATATAAAGTTTGCATGGAAGGGCCAATAGACTGTTTACTTTCTAAATATTTACCTTTAGAAACCACAAATAAAGCAGAGTGGACATGCTCAGAGCCAGCTAAAGAGAAACAATTTGCAAGAGAGTGATCCAAGTTGTTAGTAAAACTGATCATAATATGACAATAGGAAAAAAGAAATTATAGAATGTCATTGCAGTAGATTTGGCAATAACCACCCTTTGCTAAACAGTTACTTTCCTTTGTGATTAATGTAGATTCTTTGAAATTCTCAAAATTAGGAACATTTAACCCCTTTTTTATGTGAAAGAGCTTAATAAAGGTATTGCTAGTGACATCATAAGTAAAATGAGGACAGAAGACTCAGCAGGGCAAAAAAAGTCTATGGAAGTCAGCAATGCTGTTTCGGAACTAATGCTCGTCTCAAGTTCTTAGCAAGATTTTCCTTGCCTGTCTTCTGTCTTCCCAGGAGAGAATTCTGAAGTACCAGGAAGATAATAAGACTATCTTTGAGGCATGTCTGGAAAGAAACGCATTCAGAAACCATCACATGACACTCATGAGTTGTGTTATTGAGTGTCTTTGTGTTTCCACTGCTGTGATGAGACGCTGCAACCAAAAACAAAGTTGTGGAGGAAAGGGTTTATTAGGCTTATACTTTCATATCACTGTTCATAACTTAGGGAAGTCAAGACAGGAACTCAAACAAGGCAGGAACCTGGAGGCAGGAGCTGATGCAGATGCCATGGAAGAATGCTGCTTATGGGCTTGCTCTAGTTGACTTGCTCAACCTGCTTTCTAATAGAACTCAGGATTACTAACCCAGGAATGGCATCAGATACAATGGACTTCGCCCTCCCCCATAAATCACTAATTAGGAAAAGGCCTTGCAGCCAGATCTTATGGAGGCATTTTCTCAACTGAGGTTTTCTCCTTTCAGATAACTCTAGCTTGTGTCAAACTGACACAACACTAGCCAGTACATTGAGTTACTGCATCTAGGGACTATTATTGCACATTCCATGTGATAGCTTTGAGACAAAAATTATGATATTAAATTGGTGGATTAATGTAACAAAACATTATGCAACATTTAACACCTTTGCTGGTAGTGAATCAGGAAGCAAATTGTGTGACTACTATATTCATGATTACTATATGTAAATTGTAATAAGTCAGAACATAGAAAATGTATTTCCTGATTATTATGTGTCTCTATAATAGTATATATATTTCTTTTCCTAAAAAAACCTTGGTATTTGGGAGGAAATACTATTTTATCATGGGGGCAGTTATGTGTCTTAGAAAATAGTTTTTAACAGTATCTTTGGTCTTTAAGCACTAGATATTGTGTCTATCTTCCAAGTTATGACAATCAAAAGTATTTTCAGAAATTGCCCAATATTCCCTAAGAGTCATAATCGCTTACAGTTGGGAACTATTGTTCTGGATGAAGTAATTGGAAATAATAATAATATATTGGCCACTCTTGATTGCCTTTACTTGAGTATTAAAATAGACAAACTCAAGAAAAAATAGCCCAGTTTATAAGCAGAAATGAGAGGCAAGAGAGTGGTTATACAGCTGGAGATTCTACAGCTTCGAAAGGTGAATTATCCTTAGGCCTCAGAGAGTAAGAGATAAGTTTGAAAAATACTTTGAGCATCAAAGGCTCAGAAAAACTTCTCAGAGAACAAAGAGATTTATCCCTACAAAAGAGATCAGATAAAGAATGTGATCTTTCCACCTCTTATTTCAGATGGCCTAAAGGTATTCATCATTACACTAAAGGAGAGGGGCAGCAAAGCCAAAGGAAAATAAATCAATTTGGCTTGAGAACTATGACTAAGAATAAACTTTGAGGATGCTTACCAGCATAAGAAATAGACGAAAAGAAAGTAGATCAGAAAATTGAAGCTATTTTTTTAATTGAATGACATTGTCAAAATAATGATGAGTTTACAGTAAATAAATTCCTGACTCCCACATCTGCCCAAGCAGAAACCAGGTCAGACCAGCACTTCTTGTTCCCAGAGAGGGCATGCACTTTGACATTCACTTTAGATGTAGGCTGTGAGCATTAAGGACAGGAGAAATTGCAGAGGTTGAAATGAGAGAGAACAATGGCCAAGAATGTCCAGAGAAGTCTCAGGAACAAATCTATAGGGAATTCTTTGTTAGTCTCAATACCAACATTTCATTTAATGCAAAAATATATGCAAACTATACACATGTATGTATGTCCAGATGTACAGTCTCACACGTGGTTCTCCCTCTACTGACGTGTGCAGGTGCTCATGTGTATGCATGCATGTAGAGGAGAGGTCATCGTCAGGTGGCATTCCTCAGGGTCTGTCTACCTTGTGCTGATTTGTTGGTTTTGAGACAGTCTGTCACTGCCCCTGCACTCACTGACTAGACTATGCTGTTTGTCCTTGAAGTCCCAGATATCTGCCTATCTGGTTTCTTATTGCTAGGGTTACAAGTCTTCATTTCCAACTTTTAGGGTGAGTGCTGGCAACGGTTTCTATCTCTTTATAAGCTTATCTCTCTCCCCAGTCTCTCCACTAACACATTTTCAATTTAACAACTCACAAAGAAAATCACCATACATTTAAAGACTGCTAACATGGCAAGGCTGCCTAGCCCTGCATGGATTTTAGATGTCATGAGCAGGCACGCTAGGTACAGTCATGCCAATACCATGTATTCACTGTGATAGTTGATACTGGATCCAAACTGAAGATGCGAGATGTGTGAAATGCAAGCGAGGCCTTTGGTGATTGGTAGCTCTGTGTACCCCTTCAAAAGGTGAGGGAATAACCTAACATTCCTTGCACTAACGGGATGGGAAGCAGTGGTAAGCTGAAGCACACCTTCACTGATGAAACAGAGGGGATGTATTATCTTTTCTTTGGCATTGAGCTGGTCCTAGGAAATGGTGGTTAAGTCAGCTACAATGCTGGAGCAGACATTATAGAAGTTTGAAAGACTTAGGGATGATGAGCATATCTCCCAAGGTGCCAATCATGTAGCTCAACTACCAAACTGAGAAGATGATGTTGGTCTAAGTTTATTTTCAGCTCATAGGAAGCCTAAAGTTCTCTGGAACCTGATAGGTAAGAAAGTGAGGCATATGATGTTTAAACCTAAATCCACCAGAAGAGGGTGGGGCTGAACAATTTCTGATAGCATTTACAGTGTACCATGAACTTAGTGCACACAGTAATTGACATACTGTGGTTGCATTTCACATATTTCTAAGACATAAAACTGAAATAAGCACAAGAAACAAATAATGCAAATAAATAAGAAGCTATGGTACTTTCAGGACTCTTGTAAATTCTACTCTTGTTTGAAATATCAATCTTCTTCCTCTACTTATTTATTGTCAGTCATAGGAACACATTAGCATGAACGGAGGGGGGAGGGGGGAAGGAGGGGGGAAGGAGAGAGTGTGGGAAGAGAAATGAATGCATGCATGACAGGGATTTCTGGCTTTTAAAATTATTTTATTCTGCTATTTTGCTATTTTTGTGTTTGTGTTTTTGAGAGTGGCGTGTACGCTGGTCACTCTACGTGCGTTCCTTCACAAACACTCTCTTCTCTGTTCAGTGGCCTCGGAGAGTGACTTCGCATTGCTGTTGACTTTCTAGGGTTTGGATTGTGCAAGATGTTGGTAGAAACAAAAGGGGGAGAGATTTCTATCTCCCCTTTTCAAACAGGCCTTCTACTGCCCTCTGACTGGGGTTAATTACCCTCTCCACCTGGGTATGGGCTCAGTTCCCTGCTGCTGTCCTTGGCCTTATCTTCCACATTGGTGCAGTCCCACTTCAGGCCAACAGTCCCTCTTCAAGAGCTCACTGGTTAACTGGCAGCGTCACTGCCGTTTCTTGTTGGGCCCTTGTTTTGGGTCCTTATTTTACTTAATCAATCATATTCATCTAAGTTCATATCTATATCATTATTCATGATTAATTTTGAAACATTAAGATTGCTTTATTTCATAAATGTTGATTAATCTCCAATTAATTTTTATTTCTAGCCAAGCTTTTCTGAATCATTTATTCCTGTGGATGACTCTTAAATCGCACCCAAGGGACTTTAAGAATTTTATCTTATTTAACTGCTTTTCATTGGTTCATATAGTTTATTTACATTTATTTAACTTTGATACCAACCATGCTGTGTATGCCACCTTTCTGCTAGTCACTTACCCTCAGCAATGCTGTCTGCAGCCTTGTTATCCCTCTGATAAAATACTGTGCTGTGTTAATGGAGAAACAAATTAACTTTTCAGAGAGTTTTATCTGGAGCTGAAGAAATCAGATAAAATATACAAACCCTCCAGACCAATATCTCTCATCAGCTCAAGTGGCTTGGCCTTAAGAGTCCCAGTGTTCCTTCGCTCTCCTGCGACAACAAAGCTCTAGGGAAAGTTAGCAACAACTTTGGAAGGGAAAGCACTGGAAATTAAGATGCTACACAGATGTGTCCTTCCCTAACCACCCCATACTTCAATAATATAACCCCCAGAAGCTCAAGCTAACAGTTGGTCGCCTAGACTTCTAGTGCATAAAGCTGGAAAAGATATGTGGATGTAACTCAAGTCTCATTTCACTGATGAAGGCAACCAAAGAATGAAGTCAGGGTAACAGGTATACTCAGAGAGAATCGAGCAACAGTTACAACAATTAAAAAAGGAAAAGAAATTCGTATGAAACTCTGAAAATAACTGATGAAAGGAAAGAACATGGCATGAAAAATAAAGAACAAAAGTATACATTGGTGAGCAATAGAAAATAGAAGATGGGAAATAGAAGACAATTTTGTGAGACTATTCTCTATTTTTACTACTCACTTTGATCAAAGACTATGGCAGTAGAAAATACTGGAAAGAAATTAGTGGCTATTAAAAAAAATACACAACACAAGTAAGTACTTGCCAAGAGGAAGAATGACATCAGAGAAGACTTAGTGCTTATTATGTGATGGGTAATGCTTAATATTTGTATATACTGATTGACTTAGTTCTCATAACATTAATCTACTAATATAGTCATGGAAAACCTAGCTGAGTAACTTCCTATGTATTGTAGGTTCCATAACACAAACATCTTAAAGCATGGCCTTAAACACAGATAGTTTAAGAGTCCACAAACATAAGTGATGTATCAGATCCACTGTTAATCTATGGTAACAAACAGTTCCCCAAATATCAAATTCAAATTATCCTCCCTCTCATGTAGGAGAGGGATTCTGGTTATTAAAGTAAGTTATAGATTTAGAATGAAGGGAATTTCACTTTGATTCATGTTTTCATGGTCAACATCCAAGTTAGAACATATTCAACATTCTTCACTATGAGTTAAATGATTCTGTCCACAAATGAAATATCACTTAAATTTCCATTTTTTTCTTTTAGTTAATGCAAACTGTAACTAACTTTGGGGAATGAAATTGGAGAAATTTAATCTTAACCTATGCATAGAAGAGGTAGGGAAACCCAAGTAAGACACTTGTATACAAAGCTGATAGCACTGTCTACCTACCTCTTCATGGCTTCTGAGGACATGAAGAATGTGTCAGGGAACACAGACACTAGTACACATAAAATGATGAATAAAATATGTGAGCTACAGTATTGATAACAACATTCACTAATTGTAGAAGAGAGATATAAAGTACAGACAAGTTATTTTGTGGTAAACTTCTAACAGAATGAGTCAATTATTGAAGAAGACTTATGTCTATAAAGGGATATCAGATCTTAAAGGCTTTATTTAGTGTTCCAAGAAGAAACTTGAAAAGTCTTTTTTATGACACTTGGTAAAAAAAAATAAAGGATGCAGAAGGATGAAGACATGTATACAGTCATTCAATTGTGCTTTTCTCCCATAGATTCAGAGGACCGCGACACTGTCTGCAGAGATTTGAGGGGAAATGGAATACGACTCTTCTCTCCCAGGAACCTATGGCTGTCCTTAGATGTGAAGGAGACTAGAGGCATGCTGAAGATACAAAGTGTCAAAAAATATGTTGCTCCTATGTTGTTTAACTCTGTGAAGCTGTGTTATTTTGCCTGTTTAAATCACTTGATTGATTTAATAAGGAGTTGAATGGCCAGTAACAAGGCAGTAGAAAGGATAGCTAGGATTGGCAGGCAGAGAGAATAAATAGAAGGAGAAAAAGAGGGGTGGGGAAGCAAGAGAGATTGAGGAACAAGAGAAGGAGGAGGACTCAGGAGGCAGCCATCTAGCTATACAGGAGCCATGGAGAGAGAAGTAAACAAAGGTATACAAAAATTGATAAAGATTAAAGCTCAGAGGAAAAATATAGACAGAAAAAATTAAGAAAAACTGGCAAGAAACAAGCCAATCTAAGACCAGGCATTCATAAGTAAGAATAAGCCTTCATGAGCCCTTCTCCCCAAGAATCAAAAGAGCAAAAGATGCTAGAATATAGGAGTGAAGGTTCTATGTAGGCACTAGGTCAATTTCACCATGTTCAATGAGTTGGGTAGGTGTTGTCTTCAGCAATGGGGCCTTGTTGTCAGTCTTTTCCTTTTTCTTGTTAAAGCAACCGGTAGTCTTTTCAAAAGCCTGGATTGTTTGGGGATTTCAATGGGACCTTGTTGGCCAACTCAGAAGTAACCCAGTCCCAGGACTGGAAGCTTAATTTTGTGATAGAGAAGTCAGAATTCCGTGACACTTCCCAATATTTGGTAATTTCATTTAGATCACCTTAATATATGTATGTATTTTAGGAAGCATTTACTGGAAATTGGAATTGTTTGTTTGTTTGTTTGTTTGTTTTTGAGACTGAGTTTTTCTGTGTTGTGGAGCCACGGCTGTCCTGAATCTCACTTTGTAGACCAGGCTGACATCAAACTCACAGAGATTCCCCTGCCTCTGCTTTAAATGGGATGTTTTCATCAGGTTCAGAGAACCTGTGAAAGAGGAGGCAGAAATAGGGCAAGAGCCCCAGAGGGGATGGAGGACACCAAACAAACAAGATCCTCTAAATCAACATGAGCAAAACTCAATGATTTCACACAGACAGACAGTGTGCCCAGGTTCCACAGGCCTGCATCAGGTTCTTTGCATGTAGATGATCACATCCAGTTTAGTGTTTTTACAGGATTCCTTCACTGTCCTGAGAAATTCATCAACAATCTACAAACACAGATTAAATACAATATTCAAGGGCTAAAATTAGCTATTTCATTCAAATTCAAGATATATTAACAATCTTGACTTATTTAGCAAGTAAAATACTTGATCTCAATAATCAAGAGTAAATAGAAAAGCAAATAAGCTTTAAAAAATCAAACCAAGTAATAACAAAAGAGAACATGAGATACCAGAGGATAACATGTCTCAAGAATGCCTATTAAAATTAAGTGATGGCTCAGTGGACCTGAGTTTAGTATCCATGGGCAGCCTTATATCTCGGGTTCCACTGGATTGCATGCCCTCTTCTGATCTCCATAGACACTGTACTTACCTATCCACTCACCTACATCCACCATATACATAATAACAAGTAAAATATTTAAAATTGAGTAGCAGCCACACTGTCAAAAGAAATAAGTTGGAAAATTGTATCCATATGCATGTACAGATAAAATAACCACAGACTGTTCTCAATATTTACTTTGGAATCATGATTTACTAAGTGTATAGTTTTTTAAAAACTTGTATTCCTTAGACGGGGCCAAGAAGACCTCTTCTTCTGAAGTCAACGATTGCAGGGCACATTGAGACTGAAATTCTAGGTTAGTGTTCAATAAGTCTAAGCTCTCTCTTTTTTGTTAGGCAATAGACTTGGTACTTTGTTTTGATTTTTTTTATCTTTAGTTGTGTTTGGTTCCATTATAGGTCTCTGGGTATCTTACCTCTGTGTCCTAGCCCTCAGGGGTAAGCTCCTTCTCTGATCTGGGTCCTCAGCTGGGCCAGTCATTGGTTTATCACAATTTCTACACCATTGTTTTTCTTATAGGCAGGACAAATTATAGGTCGATGGTTTTGTCGCTGGGTTGGTGTCCCAGTCCTTCCACTGGAAGTCTTGCCTGGTTCTAGGAGATGACCAGCTTGTGTTCCATACCTTCTGCTGCTAGGAGTCTTAACTAGGATCTTCCTCATAGATTCCTGGAAGTTTCCATTGCTTTAGGTTTCTATCTCCTACTAGAGGTGCCCCCAGATCCAGTAAGAAGAAAAAAAGTCAATGAAATAATTTCTAATGATATTTTCCTATACTTATAGTTTGGTGCTTAACCCAACTGTCATCAGAGAGGATTCACCCAGCAACTGATGGAAACAGATGCACAGACACACAGCCAAACGTTAGGTGGAGCTCTGGAATCCTGTGGAAGAGGGTGAGTAAAGATTGTACGAGCAGTGGGTTCAAAAGCACCATAAAAACATTCACAGAACCAGCTAACCTGGGCTCACAGGGGCTGACGAAACTGAGCCAAAAACCAGGAAGCCTGCATGGGACTGACCTAGGCTCTCTGCTGTGTAATGTTACAGTTGTGTAACGTGGCTTTCATGTGAGACTCCTAACAGTGAGAGCAGGGGCTTTCCCTGACTCTGTTGCCTGCTTTTGGGCGCATTCCTCCTACAGGATCACCTCACCCAACCTAGTACCTAGTCTCACTGTAACTTGATATATCATGGCTAGCTGGTATCCATGACGGGATATAAGGGTGTTCCTTATATGAAGAGAAACAGAAGAGGAGTAGATTGGGGGCAGGGTTGAGGGAGAGGAAAATGGAAGAGAGGAGGGAGGGAAAACTTTAATCAGTATGTAAAAACAAACAAAAACAAAAAGACACAATTTTTGTTAAACAGGCCATTAGTTTCTTTCTCTCTTTTATCAGAAACTGAAAACATTTTGATAGTGAAGTCCACCACCAAATAAAAAGGTCTGTCTTCTCTTTGATGAATTGCTCTTTAGGAAAGGCCTAGTTTCCTTGTTACATAGAGAATGAGAACATGAAGAACCTGGTGTGGGGTATAGTGAGCAGGGGCGATTGTCAAGGAGTGGGCTAAGCCCAGAGGAGAAGAGGAAAGACAGCAGGGGAGGCGAATGGGGCTACGTTCTAGATGTGATGTGTGTAGGTGCAAATAGTTCGATGCTGGGAAACTTTTATGGTGTGTGTGTGTGTGTGTGTGTGTGTGTGTGTGTGTGTGTGTGTGTGTCTGTGTGTGTGTCTGTGTGCATGCATGAGTCAATACTGTGAAAGGTATCTGACACAAAACTCACCAAAACCTATTGTAAAAGTAGGTCTTTGAAAACTGCAAAGTAGGAAGAAAATTTCCGCTATACTAAAGGTACTATTTCCCCATTCCTATTCTAGTACACAAATGGGAGACAAGGGTGTGAAATCCTTGGGGGAAAGCATTTTTACTTTTAAGTTCAGAAGTTTTCAACAGAATAATCATTTGAACTGTGTCAACCCTCCTCAGAAGTCTCCTCCATGTGTAATGTGACTATTCCTTAAGCTTGAGGTATTGCATAGGTGAAGCGATGCATGCCAAGCAATAGGCAAAAAGCAATTCATGATAATAGATTTTTAGAAAAACTTTAAGAGCAAGAATTGCCTTTTAGGAGACTAGAAAAAAATGAATATAGGAAAAAGCTATTCAAACAAAACAAGACAGGATCTAGTAGTAATACCATCACTACTAGTGGTGATTCAACTTTCTGTTTGTTTTTTTTTTTTGATTTTAGGTGCCTCTCCACTTTGTCTATTCAACACTTTCTTTCTAGTATCTTGACTGTGTCTTATCTAACTCACAACCTACAGAAAGAATGTTGCATACATCCACCAGAGTTAGAATAAGAAGTCAAAAGTTTTGAGATTGCTTGACAAAACTCAGTTTCCTCATGTAATGAGAAAGTTTATATATCGAGTGTTGGTAACCGACCTAGCTACAACGAAGAAAGTACAAGGAAAGCATTGGAAATTCTTCTTAAGCAATCATCTCCCATTATCTCTACACATTTAAAGCCCGTGAACCGCACACGATACTGTTGAGTACCAACGTTCCCCCTTGGCCATTTTGATCTTTCACCACCATGAACTGACAAGTATCATCTTCTGGTTTCAGTTACACTGATGTCAGTCTCCTCTGCCAATTCTTTCAGAATATCTTGTCTTTTAAAATTTGCCTGTTGTTCCAAATGCAGTCAAGATAATAAGAGTATTTATTGAATGGTTGTTGAATAAATAAATTAGTGTTTAATTGACATACATTTTCTATTTATTAATTTCTGTGTAGAAAACAAAAATAGATTGCATGTGGTATTAACTGAGCATCTATTTAGGAGCATTTACCTGCCAACTACGTACCATTTAGTGCTTTTAGTATATTTATAAACTCGTAAAACCTTTAAAGTTTATAACATTTTCATAGTCCTATAAAGAAAACCAATACTATTCAAAGCCCTTTCCTTTCCTGAAGTCATTTCTTCCTCTCTTTCCTCTTTCCCGATCAACCAAAGATTCCCTTTCTATATGTGTTGATTTGCTTGTTTTAGACATTTTTATATAAACAAAATAATATAGGCATACAGTCATTTTCAAGTGAGCAGCTTTTCCTTAGTATGATATTTTCTGGGTTCATCCATGTATTAGGATTCTCTTCATTTTTCTCCACAGTTATTTATTAATCCACCAGAAGATAAACTTTGTGTTGTGTCCAATGTTTGAGTTATCAATAACAAACGATGGGTAAGTGTTCATTTCTCCTAGGCTTGGAAATACTAGGTTATACGAGTCCTCCATGTTTCAATATTTGAGGTGCTGTCAAAAATGGTTTCTAAAACAGCTGCAATATTTTCACACCAGCAACATCTGCAGAACCTAGTTTCTCTGCCTCCTCATCAACATTTCCCTTTACTTGTTTTTGTAATGTCAGCTATCCCAAAAGATATCAAGTGCGAGCTTCAGTTCCTTAAGTGACAAAAGGATTAGATTTAGGTTGAGGAAATGCTTTCAAATTATATTATCTATTTTTAATGACTTTGGAGATTCTAGGCAGGTGCTTTACTGCTGAACCAAAATCACCTTTTGTCATTGTCAAGTGAAAGAAAAAAATTTTATAGTATTCTAAAAGTTATATAGATTTAGGTATATATCCTATTGTATAGATATATAATATTCTAGATATTGTGTATACCACATATATGCTTTATATATAATATTCTAGATATATAATATATACATAATATATATGGTAGAAGAAATCACAATTATTTATACTTACTTGGAAATCTCAAATTCACTCAGAAAAAAATTAAGTGTCTGAGTATAAAATAAATAAACAGGAATTAATAGCCCTAATATATACAAATGAGAGCCAGATAAAAGATAAGTTGGGAAAATATGCCATTTATAACAACATTGGGAAAATATAAATTAATTGTAAAATCCATGCATAAATTTAGACCTAAAGTTATTTTTTATCAATAAAGTCTAAAATCACAGTAAGTGGCCCAAGGGAGAAAATATTATCTTTTTCAGATATCCAAATTCAAGATCATGCTGATATTAATTCTATTTGAAATAATTTGCAAGTCTCTTGATCCCAAATAAGTCCCTGCAAATTAGTGAGAATAAGATGAAATACAAAACTAAATTTGGGCCAAGAAAATGAACATGTCCTTCAAAGACCAGGAAAACTGGTTCCTAGATTCTGAGATGTTCAAGCTTGCTCACATGAGGGAAATGAAAACTAAAGTTAAGACATAAGTTTTGTCACTTTGGCAAAGAGCCAGAGTGTATGTTAGCCACAGAGTGGGAAAGCAGGCAGAGCTAAATATAGGAGAGAGTGAAAACTTCATCAAGATGGTTGAAGGACACATTGGGAATACTTATCAAAGTTTAAAGTGCATGTATCCACACCCTTGCATCCTGCAACTTCACACTTTAGCTTTATATATTGCCAAATAAATTCATTTTTATATTAATTTAACCCTTCCTTTTCTATGAATGCTTTTTTCTAGTACACCATCCAAAAGTTGATTTTATACGAGGGCCCCTTGCACTAATACAAAACTAGTTACATGAAAGACTGTCCCTTAGCCTGTAATTTGTTAACTACCAAGCATTGGATTCAGCCAATATATTATAGTGGAAATTCATGAATGCTGTCCATTTGGGACTTAGGAGAGAAGGATTTCTTCATGTGCCAGTGTGAGGCACACACCAAGATAGACATATTGAAGAGAAAAGCAGTAGGATCAAAATGTAAGAGCCATTACAGTTGGAACACAGAATATCTGTAACAAACATCTTGCCCCCTGTCTTCAAAGGAAAGAGCTGACTTGTTATACAGTTCTGTAGGTGTTCTGTAATTTACTAATTAGTGTGGAAAGTTCTTTTGTTGACTATCTGTCTTCTTACAGAAGCAGTCTGTGCTAGGAGAAGACACAACCCAGTTATAAGACAGCAGATTGGTCGTCATCTCCATCCACGTGCTACACCACTGCGGGGGAACTCTGTGATCTTTGACAATGTGGCGGTGTCCCTACATTATTGTCATAATCAGCACAAGGCAAAAATGAATTCTTTGAATCCACGAGAATTCAATGATTTCATGCACACAAGTGCCCAGACCAAGTTAGCATTTAATAGATGTTTATTTGCTCTTATCTTCCTCAAAAATAAAGCTGAGCAGATGGACAGAGTGGTAGATGTGAGGACAGTTTGCTGTGAATCTCTGCAAGAGAGGAAAATGTCACTACAGGAGTTTCTTAGAAAGCACATTTCCCCTTAAAAAGTGGAAGAATCACAAAGTGAATTCTGAGGCATATCGAATGTTTTATATACATATGTGTATGCACATATATGTGTATGTATATATACATACAGGCAGACACATATGTATATACCCATTTCCTCTGTGCATTTGTATAAAATGTAAATTAATATATGTACATTTCACCATATATTCATATCTGTAGAATATATATGTGTGCACACATGCACACACATTCATGTATCCTATACCTCTGTGCATGTGTGTGCATGTGAACAGCGAATTATCACCTTTTTAGAAGGAGATGTTGGAAGTATCTGCTTTCATGTCTAGAAGCACTATCATTCACTCAGATCCCACTGTCTATGTGAAAGACTTGTTGCAGACAGTTTCCTGTGTGTGACTATGCCAGAACTGTTCAGAGAATATTAAAGAAGAGCTGAAAAAAGGTAGAATGGATGCTATCTTAATAAAGCTTATGGGTAGTTAATTCTTTTGTTTCCATCTTTATAATTGACTTGTTCTTTTTGTGTTGACAGCACACCATTGTGTGCAAGTAACAAATCTCCTCATTTTTCTTTGCCTCTTTCACATGTTTTTACTGAGACAGTTCAGAGTCAGGTCTTAGTTGCATTCAACCAATCTGACGCTGAGCATTAGGTTAGAATTTATTGGCCCAACCTTTTGGCGATTTATTTTGCTTTGGAGAGGTCCTGGTCGATGGCAGCTTCATATTGCATATAAAATATAGCTATATAAAAGGTATATATCTAAGTTTAGAGAAACAAGATATTTCTAGACTAGGACAAAACTATTTAATTTAATCTTTTTTTAGGCTTTTGTTTACTGATTTATCTTCCCCGCTCCTATCTTTTCTGCTTTCTGCTCCTCCCTCTCTTGCTTTTCTGATCCTCTCTCTTCCCCAGCCAGGCTCCCCTCCCTCTGGTATATTTTTGCAATTGTTTTCTAAGTTGGAATAGGCCTCTCCCGCTACAGCTGCGACTCTGTCCCCTGCTGCACTAAATTGACACTTGAGCAAGCAATGGCTCTCGTCACTCACTCCGAAGCTGCTGCTTCCAGAAGTGTCGATTTACTGCAGCAGGAGATGAGGTGCCAGCTGCAGAAGTAGGCCACGCGAAAACTCAACAAAGAGTCCTGCCTTCCCTTGTTGTCCATGATGTTCGGTGGGAGGATGGGAGGATGTGGCTGCCTGGGTCTGAGATTAAAATAAGAGAGGGTCAGGAAGAGCATTAAATTAAAATAATCCCTCCTTTATAACTCTGAGGTCTGCGGAGGAGGGAGGGAAATTCTGAATTGGGGTTAATTTCCTTTGACTTGATCTCTAAAGCACTGTTAGTGCTGGAAAAAAAAAACTCAATATTTTTTTCCCTTGGGGGACATGTACTTATAGGTTATGGTGGCTTAAACCTTTCCCAGGCTGTGCACACATCCTGCTGATCTGGGCTAGAACTTGAAGTCTGCAATGTGGAAGACTTGGCAAGTCTTGCCTTTCATGTCCTGTTGACATAACCGCATCGCCTGCTTAATTAAAAGTCCTTCGTGAGAGCTAACACCACAGGCTTTTGACTAACAGAAGCCACTTTCCACACCTGTAGTATAAGCATGTCTGTTAAGAAGACATACACTAAAGACAGAGATTGAGGTTCGTTAATTGAAGTGCACTGTTTCTATTCCCCTCCATTAGTCCAGATAATTCTCCATATGACTGTGAGCATAGACTGTGCTCCGCAGGGCCCACTGGTAGGCTCCAAGAACTGAACAGCAATATTCTGTGTGCAACACAGTTTTATTGTCTACATTGGGTCTTTTCAAATAACCGTTTTCAATAAAGACCAGATTCAAAAGTAACACTGTAGAAGCCCAAAGGAAAGGGGGAGGGGTCATGTGTCACTTATGCTGGATTCTGACCATTGTATTCTTTATGCGCTCTTAGAGGTGAATGGCTAAGGTAATTTGCCTTTCATTTGCAATGTAGAACGGAAGCTCTTTTGTGCCAACAAAAGAGCTGATACAGTTCCCTTAGAAAAACTAGTATCTAGGTCACTTGGCTTTCTTAAACCCGAAATAAATGATATCTTTGATAGTGTAGTATTGTGCCTGGAGGACATAAATTAAAGAAGAAAAACTTTGGCTAAGACAATCAGGGATGGAGAAATTTGAATGTCAATATATTTTTACTTCTTATGCAAAAGACAAGAGATATGATTCCATCAAAGTGCTTCGTATCCTCTATGACACCTTTGCTTATTAACTATATTTGAAAATATATTTAAGTCCACCTGTATTGTCTATCTAAATATGTTTAAATAGACATGTCAAGTGTCTGATGTTCACCGAGAAATGCTCTCTGATAGGTATTAATATGGAATATGAAAAGAGAGTCATGACAGACCTGCCCATCAATTTGGGAAAGTTTAAATACCTGATCACTGAAGGTTGGGAATCATCAAGGGCTGCTTCTTGGAGCAGGTAGATTACAGAGCGTGTTTTGGCACACAAATGCACAGAATAGTGAATCCTGGAGACAGGAAAAACAAAGGCAGTAGAAACTCTCATAAACAAATGTAAATTGATGGGCAAGGGGTCTGACAGTACTGATGGAGCCAAGGGGAACTTACACAGGCTAGGTACTTAAATAAAGCAAGGCTAGCCAGTTAGTTTACTATTTTATGTGCTCATAAAAGCGGAGGAATATAATCTAGAAAGATTAGCAATTCTCTTCTACCTACTCAGTACTACTTCCTTGGTGGTCACAGCCCTGATTCTTTTCCTTTTATTCTAAATTGATACCATTTAGCTTGGCTTTCAGGACAGGCCCCAGGAGACATATCAACTTTTGAACCTGATATTCAATTTCGAATTTAGATTTTACTCAGAATTTCTTTCAGGGAAAAAATTACTTCCTTTGGCTGCTCAGAGTAGTCTATGATCCCCAAGTTTAATAATTATATCTAATGAGTGTTTCCTGTATCCTGCTGAGACAGCAATGTAGTAAATGCTCTCCATCCTGAGAACGGAAGTTTGTAGAATTTTTTTCCTCACCTCCTTCCCTCCTTTTCTCTCTCCCACTCTGCTCCTTTGTCCCTCCCTCTTCTCTTTGCCCTACTTCCTCCCTCCCTCCCCCTCCCTCCTTCCCTCCCTTCCTCCCTCCCTTCCTTCCTTCCTTGCTTCCCCCTCTCTCTTTTTCTTGGTCCTTCTTAATCTACTCTCACCTTAATTATTATTCTCACTGTTATTTTCTGCGGTGCTGAGGATTTAACCAGAGCTTTGTGCATAATAGGCAAGCTTCCCCTCCCTGCACTGCATTCCCGGTCCTCATTGTTGCTATTAGCATCACACCAAATTTTCACCTTTTCTCAATGTTCTTAGTTTTTAAAAAAACGTTGTGCAAACAATCATCAAGAAAAATTTCTCCTTAGCTCCTCCCCTTCTCCCTTCTTTTGACGTTTCCTCTACACTTCATTCCTCCCTCCCTTCCTTACTGCTCTCCTTCCTCCCTCTTTCTTCCCTTCCTCTATCATCCCTTTCTCTTTTCTTCTCACTCTTTGTAGTTTAAAAAGAACAGACCAAGCATCCCAAAGAAGGAACTAGCAACACCTCACACCTTCAAAATCCAGAGTTCATCACAGCTAATATTCTGGCAGATTTGCTTCCTTTATTTTCCTCTCTCTCTCTCTCTCTCTCTCTCTCTCTCTCTCTCTCTCTCTCTCTCTCTCTCTGTGTGTGTGTGTGTGTGAGTGTAGATGGGTATGTAGGGTGTGCTTGTGAGTGTTTGTGTGCCTGTGAACTCCAGAAATCTCTGTCAGGTGCTCTTCTTTATCAGTCTCTACTTTAGGTTTTAACACTGGCTCTCTCAGTGAAACAAGACCTCCTCTATTTGGCGAGGCTGAACTTCAGGGATCCAAACTGTGGTTCTCATGCTCACAATTTGTTTTTTTTTTAATAAGTAATTTTATCAAATTATAAAAGTTTCCATTTCCGCCCCACCTCCCAACACCTTCCCACTCCCCCCACTCCCCCCTCTTTGTCCCTAAGGGCAGACAGGGTTTCCTGCCCTGTGGGAAGTTCAAGCTCCTCCTCCTCCCTCCAGGTCCAGGAAGGTGAGAATCCAAACAGACTGGATCCCCAAAATCCAGTATATGCAGAGGAAACAAGTCCCAGTATCATTGTCAATGGCTTTTCAGAAAGACTCCGGGCTAGCCACATTCAGAGAATCCGGCCACTTTCAGAGAATCTGGTTGGATCACGTGCTCGTTCAGTCCCAGTCCAACTGGCGTTGGTAAGCTCTCATTAGATCCGTCCCCTTGTATCAGTGGGTGATAGCATCCCTCGCAGTCCTTATTTCTTTTTTCATTTTCTTCGTCCTTCTGCTCCTCATTTGGACCTTGGGGGGCTCAGTCCGGGGCTCCAATGTGGGTCTCCGTCTGTATCGTCATCCGTCTCCAGATGAAGGATCTATGGTGATAAGCAAAATCTTCATCAGTATGGTTATAGGCCAAGGCCGGTTCAGGCATCTTCTCCTCTGTCTAGAGAACAGTCTGGGGATCTCTCCTTGGACCTGGGATCCCATTTATAATCAAGTCTCCTGTAAACCCTAAAATGACTCCCTTAGTTGAGATATATTCTTCCCTGATCTCATGTCCATCCTTCCTCCCTCCCCCCATCCCAGTCCACCTAGTTTTCCCCATTCCTCCACTACTCCCTTCTCTCTAACCCTCTCCCCTTCCAACAACCCTCCCACCCCCCCATGCACCCGAGGTTACCTGGGACTCTTGTCTATTTCCAATCTCCAGGCAGATAGCTACATGATTTTCAACAGGTTCACCTTCTTATTTAGCTTCTCTAGGATCACGAATAATAGGCTCAAAGACCTTTAATTATCGTTAGAATCCACATATGAGTGAATACATACCATATTCCTCTTTTTGGGTCTGGCTTACCTCACTCAGTAAAGCGTTTTCTATTTCCATCCATTTGCATGCAAAATTCAAGATGTCATTGTTTTTTACCGCTGAGTAGAACTCTAATGTGTATATGTTCCACACCTTTATTAACCATTCTTCTATTGAGGGGCACCTAGGTTGTTTCCAGGTTCTGGCTATTACAAATAGTGCTGCTATGAACATAGTTGAACAAATGCTTTTGTGGTATGATAGGGCATCTCTTGGGTATATTCCCAAGAGTGGAATTGCTGAGACCTGAGGGAGGTTGACTCCCAGTTTCCTGAGAAACCGCCACACTGATTTCCACAGTGGCTGCACAAGTTTGCATTCCCACCAACAATGGATGAGTGTTCCCCTCATTCCACATCCTCTCCAGCATAGGCTATCATTGGTGTTTTTGAGTTTGGCTATTCTGACAGGTGTAAGATGATACCTCAAAGTTGTTTTGATTTGCATTTCCCTGATCGCTAAGGAGGTTGAGCATGACCTTAAGTGCCTTTTGGCCATTCGGAGTTCATCTGTTGTGAATTCTCTGTTCAGTTCAGTACCCCATTTTTTAATTGGGTTAGTTAGAGTTTAAGTGTCTAGTTTCTTGAGTTCTTTGTATATTTTGGAGATCAGACCTTTGTCTGATGAGGGATTTGTGAAGATCTTCTCCCAGTCGGAAGGTAGCCTTTTTGTCTTACTGACAGTGCCCTTTGCTTTACAGAAGCTTCTCAGTTTCAGGAGGTCCCATTTATTCATTGCTTCTCTTATTGTCTGAGCTCCTGGGGTTCTGCTTAGGAACTGGTCTCCTGTGCCTATATCTTGTAGACCCCAAAAACTCTACCAAAGAACTCCTACAGCTGATAAACACCTTTAGTAATGTGACAGGATACAAGATCAACTCCAAAAAATCGGTTGCCCTCTTATACACAAAGGATAAAGAAGCAGAGAGGGAAATCAGAGAAACATCACCTTTCATGATAGCCACAAATAGCATAAAATATCTTGGGGTAACTCTAACCAAGGAAGTGAAAGACCTATTTGACAAGAACTTTAAGTCCTTGAAGAAAGAAATTGAGGAGAATACCAGAAAATGGAAAGATCTCCCCTGTTCTTGGATTGGGAGAATCAACATAGTAAAAATGGCAATTCTACCAAAAGCAATCTATAGATTCAACGCAATCCCCATCAAAATTCCATCAAACTTCTTCACAGACCTTGAGAGAACAATAATCAAGTTTATATGGAAAAACAAAAAAACCAGGATAGCCAAAACAATCTTATACAATAAAGGAACTTCTGGAGGCATTACCATCCCTGACTTCAAACTCTATTACAGAGCAACAGTATTGAAAACAGCTTGGTATTGGCATAACAACAGAGAAGTCGACCTATGGAATCGAATAGAAGAACCGGGTATTAACCCACAAACATATGAACACCTGATATTTGACAAGGGAGCTAAAGGCATACAATGGAAGAAGGAAAGCATCTTTAACAAATGGTGCTGGCATAACTGGATGTCAACCTGTAGAAGAATGAAAATAGATCCATATCTATCACCATGCACAAAACTCAAGTCCAAATGGATTAAAGACCTCAACATTAATCTGACCACTTTGAACCTGATAGAAGAGAAAGTGGGAAGTAGTCTCATGCTCACACTTTGTAACTGAGACAACTCCCAATCTCTCCTGGATTTCCTTTAGTAAGACATAAACTTGCATGTCTTTTGCTCACTTACCTGCTCCCCACATTTGGTAGAGCACTGGTTAGCATCACCTTTACTTGCAGCATTGCCTTCTTTTATACTATCCTTTTGATAATCTCCTCATTAGCATATACATTGTTAGCAGAGTATATTTATATTTCCAAATGTATGAATATTTGGATTTTGTGTTATTGATTCATTATAGAGTCTCTGTGTGTAGATACTGTTGTTGTATATTTTAAGGCTTTGTAATCACATTGTCAAAAGAATAATTATATAATTATCTAGACAAATTCAATAATTAATTATGAGACATAAAGCAGATGGAACTAAAAACTATATCACATGAGACCTGGATTTTAGTAATCACAGTGATGATAATGGGGAAGGTGAAAATGAATATTTATTAACTTGGAAAAAAGGAAAGGGGGATACAAATCTAATCTTTATTCCCCAAATGGCAGTTGGTAGAGAATGCTTTAGAAATAATGATGAATTAGGACTAAAATACAAAGATCCTTAAATATACGTAAGGTTAACATGTACTTATCAGATATGACTGCAAATTACTTCACTGGGTTTTAAATACAGAGTAGAGTTTACACTGCAGATATCCTTTATCCATAGTGTGGTGCTGGAACTTCTCTTCTGAGTGTTTTGGAGTCCTGTTCCTTTGAATGCCTGGAATGGCATTTAAATATAATGTAGCCTCATTCTTCTTTAGCGTGGTTACACTCTAGTGTTACACAACCATTTCTCCAATGCTCAGTAAGGTTTTGGGATGTTTTTTAAATCTGTCTCCAAAACTTAAAAACTTTCAAAAACTCCTCAGTAGCAAAACAGCTTTATTTTTTGAGAGTGGATTTGTTTGAGGTAATGATCAGCAGCTGATTCCTGCCTATCTAATCCTGCCCTTTGTGATAGCACAAGGGGATCAAATAACAGCTATCAATTAACAAGCAGATAAGGGGAGCTTTAAGGTCTGATTTTATTTTGTGGCAACTGAGCATGATGAGGTAGATGAACTGGACATTTAAACAATATTGGACTATGCATCTGATTAAGCCAAACAATATTAGAGAAAAATAGCTAAATATCCCTTTTCAATCAACTTTGTGATTTTTCTAGACACTTTCGATACATCAGGGAATTGAGTAAAATGATCAATTATTATCACTCTAATTTTAACATAAGAACCTGCGGTGTAAAATTCCTATTGTCAGGCATCTGTCAAATGATAACCAAAAGTTTTTGGTTTATAAGAAAACATTTGGATGATTTACACACTGCTACGAGTCCTTTTGCTTGACTTTATACATAAACTCGAATGTTCTAGGAAACTCATTTTTCTCCATCTGGTTAGCCACTGGGTTGTCACTTTAGATACACATGTAGAGATAAAGACAAAACAAAAAAGACAGCTAAAAATCATCTAGACTGCCCAGATTTACAAACAAGGCTTTATGTACACAAAGGTCTCCAGATGATATTATATATAAAAATGTCTTGCTAAACAAAATAATAGTCAGCTCAGAAGATTCAGTAATCCATAATAGATCTAGGCTGACTTGAGACTATCTGGCTATAATCATTAACATAATCTTCCCACATCCTGAGACTGATTGTCATCATCAAACCCGGATAGAAGTAGGGTTACCATTTGTCTACAGATTGGAAAATGGATTGCACCAAGTCATGACCATATCATGAGCCAGTACATAATCATGCAGGAACCACAAGAAAAATGACCACTGGTCATTTAAAAGAGGAAGGAGGCCTGATGTAAGCAGACTGGACATTTCAGCATAGCAGTTCTGTGGAGCAAAGGCAGGGCATTCTGCTCTGTTACTGGAAGTTCTGGAAGCAGCCTAAATAAGCTCTTGGTTTTCTGGCTGAATTCTTTGCAATATTTTAGAAATGGATATTAGAGGCTTGGATTCAGGATGAAAGTCACCTCAGCAGTCAAAAGGGCTTGATTATTTACTTCTCCTGTAATTGAGACATTCAGCTGCAAACCTTGAACTTCACTGTGATGTTTTGTGTAACAGGTCTTTTCTGGAGGCTTGTGAGATAGTTCAGTTGGTTGAATGCTTGCCTACCATAATGAAGTTCTAGATATGATAGCCACATTTTCTAAGTGTGATGGTGATTGAACTTTTTGAGCTTTGGAGATCCAGGCAGAAGGATCACTGAAGATTCAAAGCTAGCTTGGACTAGATGGCTAGCTCTTGGCCAACCTGGACCACAAAGTGAGACCCTCCCTTTGTGTCTTTTCGTTAAATTTTCAAGGGAGGGAGCCAAGTAGGAACACTAATTTCCCCACTGTGATCCACAAACTTTTCTTAAGAGTGTTCCACAAAGAGCACGTCTTTTATTTTATGCTATTAAAACCACCACCACCAACTGTGGTTCAGAGTTAAGTTACGTAGATTCACATGGTCTTTGCTTCAGAGATATTCATTTATAAGCATGAGCTTGGGCTTCCTGTCATTCTTATTTAATTTTCAGTGCTTTATTGCAAAAGGTATTTGGCATTTCAAAATTTAAAGGAATCACAGTGACTGTCCTATTGGCATCTATCCCCTTCTGTTTGATGAGTGTCACTGAGACTTGCTCCTCATAGACCTGCTTATTTAAAATATCTAGCTAGTATTCTGTAAATTGACTGTATTTTTGACGTATTTTCCAGTAAGTTTCTTATGACAATCCTACAAAATGCTTCAGTTTGCATATGATAACCAGAATTCAGTATTTAAATTTTCCTTTGCATAATATCTGTGTGAACTGATGTATGTGATAATGTATTGCTAATAAAGTCACAGAGCTTTGATAACTTCTTTAGTGCACATAAGTTAAGTCTTTCTCCATAACTTTCCCATGACCCTAGAGTGTTCCCTAATACTTTCTCCCAGCCTGACAGTGCTCTCAAGTGTTTTCCCTACTCTTAGAAACACTTCTGATACCACACACAGACTTCCATGTAAAGGAAATCATGTGGTCTGTTATTTTTATGCAGTTCCTTTTATTTGCCATGTAGCAATGTAGAAGTCCACGTTATTAGTTGTATGCATAGCCATTTTACTTTTAAATTGCTGAATATCTGAGATGTATTCTGTTCCATTCTACAAATATATTGGTTTATTTATTTTGACATTCACCTGAGAATAGAAACCTGTGATATTTCCAGATTGTTCTATTGGGAATACAGCTGCTATAAAAAATTTCCTATGTTTTGTGTAAATAGCTAGAAGTAGAGTTGATAGATTATTGCATTGTTGCATGTTATACTTTCTAACAGCCACACCATTTTATACCTTTCTCCATTTCTCTACAAGTGTATAAGCTTTATTCATTCCAGTATAATGCTAACCCTTTTGGTTGAGTCTGTAGTGGTTTCTCATGATTGCTTTAATTTGTGTTTCTTTTGTTGTGTTGGGTATGCTTTAGTGCATTAACTGCCTGTTCATGTACAGTTAATTCCTAGTACAAACATTGAACATGTGAGTAATGGATCAATGCTGCTCAGAAAAGAGTATGGCTTCTGTGAGCCTCTGTTTATAGCACTTTCTAAAGTCAATAAATACATAACCAATTTTCCAATCAATTGATGGTTCTTTAATATTGAACTTATCAACAACAGCATTATAACTCATGTCTGAAAAAGGTTAATTGAATTCACGTATTTCTTTCACTAGGTACCATGATCTCTCTCTCTCTCTCTCTTTACCTCATTCACACACACAAACACACACATAATTAAAAATAGTCTGATTTCTCTAGTTGTAGATTATAACGGTCTATGAATATTTCTTTAGTCTTGATGATTTTTCCAGATTATTGGTATGTTTATTAAATATTTGTTTGGTTTGATTTGCCAAGAGAATGGTGCTGCAATCCTCAATTATGATAGTGACCTTGCCTGTTTTCCTTATAAAATCTCCTCATTTTTTGCTGTGATCATAAGATTGTCTTCTTGATGAATTAGCCCATTAATTATTTTTGAATGATTACTGTCTTCTTTATCTTTATCTCTTTTATCTACTATTATCTAGCTACTCTGCTGGTTTTTGATTTCTGTGAGTTGTTTGCCATTTTCTAACTATTGCCTTTCTACTTACCTGTATCTTTACAATTTAAGTACACCTCCATTAGACAGCAGTTAGTTAGGTTTTCTATTTTTATTCAATTAAAAATGTTGGCATTTAAATTTCAATTAATTTTAATATTAAATTTAAATTTTAATTAATATTGCTTGTAATTACTTAGATTAATCTATTTGTGTCTATCATTTAATTTTTTAGTTCTTTATGGTTTGTATTATTCTATTCATTCATTCTGCTTTATTTTGTATTATTTGACTTTTAATAAAATTTGACTTTAATATTTTTATATTTTGCACTCTCAATGTTAATATGGTCTTTGTATGTTTATAGTAATTGTTTATCCTACATATTAATTTATCATCCATATTCTTTATACTCTGTTTATTATTTATAGTGTATTTGCATAAATTATTAGCCATGGTGCAACTCAATGGGATGTTTGTTATAACTGACCACATAAACTTTATAGAACTGGAGGAAAACAGTGTACTTACAGAGACAGTTAAGCATTTTAATGCTGTGTTATTTCCTCCTGGAGATGAGCTTTTAATCTTGTGTTATTTCCTTTCAGTCTAAACAAATTTGTTTAGCATTTCTTTTCATTCATTCATGCTGGAATCAGATTCTTGCAGTTTCCCGAAATAGGAAATTTCTTTTGCTACATTCATTATTGAAGAATATTTCTTGTGTATGGGATGGAGCTGACGTTTTTATTTCAGCACTCCGAATGTGTTGCATGGCCATCTTCCGTCTTCCATAGTTCAGAACAAGAGGAAGTGGAAATTTGAATCATTGCTCATTCTGTGTAAAATGTCATTTTACTTTTACTGCTTTCAAGAATTTTTTCTTTCTCTTTGATTTTCAGTAACTTCAATGTGTTGTGCCTAGCTGTGGATTTATCCATATTTATCCTCTCTGATGTTTGCTGAGCTACTCAGATCTGTAAATTTATGTCTTTCAGGAATATGTTTCCATCCCATCTGTCTCTCTTCTTTTGATACTTCAATTACACATAAATTAGAAGTTCCAAGAGCATCCTATTGGGCTTGAAGGTTCTGCTCAGCTTTTCCTCTATTCTTCACATTGGGTAGTAGCTATTGATATGCCCTTGAGTTTTTCAGTAGTTCCTCTGCTGATGACCTTCTTCTGTTTAGCCCAACCACCGAATTTAAAAATTTCACATTTTATAATGTGTAGCTTTAGAAGTTCTATTTGGCCACTTTTATAGTTCCTATGTTTTGACTGGTAAAGCCTATTTTCAAATTGTTGCAATCATTTTTTCATTTACTTAAATGACCCTAGTTACAACAGCTCCGTTATAATCCTCACTTGTTAATTCTAGCATCTGAGTCATATGGGGGTTACTATTGATTGATTGTCCTTTGTCTGATGAATGAGGCACATTTCCCTGGTTCATAAAGTAAGTGGTTTTGGATATCATCCTGAATTTTGTAATTTTTGTCCTATAAAGACCCAATATTTTACTATTTTTTAAAGAGTGTTGATGCATGTGCTTTAGTAAGAAATTAACATTGCAGACTCAGTGTAATATTTTGCTTTAGAATATTTAGCTCAGCACTCCATTTTTATTATTATCTTGAGTGGGCTGCCTTTACAATCTCCCAAAAATGCCACCTAGTAATTGATAAATGAATGTGACAATCACACACATCACATACCACATACATACATATCACGATACCACATCATATACATTACATGCACATCGCATGCACACACATTCCACACACAGATCACATCACATACAAAGAGCTTAATAATACTGAGAACTGAATGTTTATCCTTTATAAAAGATACTTTGGCTTTTTTTTTGCCACAGTAAGACGTTTAGATAATTAGTACTGATTGCCTGCAAGCAATTTTAACAGACCAATATATAGAGTATTTGTTTTAAATAAAACATGACTAATTTTGTGTGTATATCTGTGTATATGTGTATGTATATGTATTTATATATGCATTTCAAAGAGTTAATTAGGTTTGAGAAGTTTCCTAGTGAATATTATACATTATAATTAAATATTAAATATCTGAGTTAAAGCAATACTATATATTGTACATACAGCATCTAATTTTATTCTTGAGACTTATTTTTTTCTGCCATTAAATATTCAAAGTCCGGTTTTTCATTATTACTGATACTAGAGAGCCTGGTCTACCTAGGAGCTCTACCCATCTGTTCCTTACATACATTATTGAACGAGAAGCAACTGGAAGGTAGGTGAACCCTTGCCAGCTGCAAGCTAAATTCTCGGGAGCTTTGGTGTGTTCTACAAATTTCCTAGGGTTCATTGCCAGTTTTCGACTGTAGGGAATTTTAGGCTTGGGATACTGGTGTTAAAAAGTTGCATCGAAATTCTCTACCCTTTCATTAGCCTCAGTTTGTAATCTTTGGATAGAATTTCCTGAATCCCTGGGTTTTTTAAGTCCCATGGATTTCTGTTTTTATTCAGCCTTTCTGTTCTACTTGGTTTTTCAAGAAACAAATAAGCCACTTTACCTGTGATCGGGACAATGGGGTCCCGAGGAGCACCCTTCACATGCATTTGTGGAGCCCACAGGAATTAGTTCGACTGTTTACAGATTATAACAGTCGGTAGTTGAATGTTTTCTTTTCATTCCCAGTTGGTGCAATATGTTCACAGCTGATGCTAATGGCTGGCCCATTTGACTTCACATATGGTCCACTATTTGGGGCCCTCCAAGGCTTTCTTTTGTGGTTAGTCTTCTCCAACACTATCATGCATTTTAGTTTTGCCTTTGTCTGCTGGTCAAATGAAGAAAGAAAAAAAAAATTCCTCTGAACCTTGGCAGCTGCAGAGAAAATCAGCAACTCAGTTGATAAAGATTCAAAGAACTGGGTCAAAATGTCCCAGGAAGAAGATTTTTGTTAAACATAGCAAACAAACAAAATGCTCCTCTGCATTGCGCGAGGCTGAGAGCACACAAAGTGTTCTCTGCTGTTCTTCTGTCACTTCGGAGCTTGGCTTAAGCAGGCCCTAAGTGTTTTCAGCACGGCTGAGTGTCAGAGAGACCATGTTGTCCTAGGAGTCCATTTACATTGAAAAGCATCGTGCCGCAAGTACTTCAGAAAACATTTCCTTTTGGGCAGTTTTTTTACAAGTTAATTTATTTGCTGCTAAAATTTGCCAAGAAAGACGGCATTGAAAGTGAGCTGGGGTCTCTTTACTAAGACTTATTCCACAGAGCATTTTAGACAGGAAGAAGAAGCATTGTAAAAGTAACAATATTAAAAACCCAAATGTGGCACCCTCCAGCAGTCATATAATGGAAGCATGGTCAGTGTTTGTTCTGACTGTAGACTATAACTGATGAAGCCACAATCTCATAACAAGATTATTTTCAAGACTATTGTATTACCCTGGGAAAGCTAAAATACTCATTTATTCCTAGGCGCAGATTGCAATAACTCTAATTCCCTGCAAAGTAGGCACTGTATGATAATTAAGTGGGCTGGGATGTTAATTGTCCTCCACTTCACCTCTAGATGTTCAACTGCTCATCTCTTCAACCAGCAAACAGTAATGTACTTATTTGTGCCTTACTGTTGAGATAATTTTGTGAGCCGAGTAATTTATTTATTATAAGGAGGAAAAAAGTATACAGAAAAATATTTGAATTATGCTAGGTCTGTCTACTAACATCAGTTGAAGATGGTGGTGTATACTGATGGAGCTTTCCAAAAAAGATACTCTCGATGTGCCTGGGAATAACTGAAATGCTGATTATAGCTGATAAATTGAAGATGTGAATTTTCAAGCATTGTTGAATAAATATGGCTTCGTTAGTTTCCTGGGCTATTTTCTTTTTTAACATTTGTTCCTTTATTTATTGTGTATGTAGCATTGGGGAGGGTTGCATGGCATTAGCATGCTTGTGAAGGGAGTCAGTTCTCTTCTTCCACCAGGTTGCTCCTTCAGGAAGTCAGGCTGAGTGGCAGGCACCTTGACTTGCTGGGTCATCTTGCCAGCCTGTATGCTATTTTGTATTTGCATCAACTTGTTTCTCAAACCACAGAGAGATCGGACTCTTAGATCTAAGGATGCTATTAAGGTGATCCATATTGCTTGTTGTCAATGGTGGAGAAGATCTGCCTTGTGCTTGTTCTGTGGCTTAGCCAGACACGTTTCCTATTGCTGCTCTTTCCTCAGCATTTCCTCGTAGAGTGTGAGCATCATGAAGGAGCTATATATGGAGATGATGGAGTCTTTAGTGATTAATTAGAAATCATGTATAAGCACCTGTCATTAAGCATAAGGCATTAGGTTGTTTATTTTTGAGGACAGGCTGTGCTCTTCCATAAGCTATTCCATATTGTATAAGCAGTGGGTGTTTATAAGTCCTGACCAAAGAACTTTCACTTCATAGAGAGCTGTAGTAGACTCCATTTTGAGGATAGAGGATGATTCTGCAATTTAATCCTAGGAATAGAAAGAAGGTTAACATGTGAATTCAGGAGGTGAACTGAGACTGTAGGAACACATTGAAATCATATCAGTAGAACTAGGAACGATAATTTACTGGATACAAAAGACAAAGGAGAGAGTGTAATTATTTCATCTGAACCCCATAAAGAGGTGAACACCTAGCATTGTGATTATAGTGGTCCCCAACAACCTGTCATTTGACCACTGAGGATGCATATCTAGGGCCAACAGTGAACTGAAAAGAAAGTGAACTGAACTTGGCAGAGTCTGAGTATAGGACATCTCAAAGCCTGCCCCTGCAGTGACATACTTCTTCCAACAAGGCCACACCTACTAATAGTGCTACTCCGTATGAGCTTATGGGAGCCAGTTACATTCAAACTGCCACACATTGTATGTCTAGGGTTCAGATATGAACTAATTTTATAAAGTTTTGAAAGAACATTATCTAAAGCTTGAAAGTAAGGCAGCAAATGACTACATGTACTTTAAAACCATAGTGGGTCTTTATCAAGTAAGAACAAATATTTTTGTTTTCTAAGGAGTATTCTTCCAACTGGTTGACCACGTACTATTGACTAGAAAATTACTGCAAAACTACATATTAGTTTGGATATTATTATATGGTAAAAATGAAAGTAATTTCTATGTAGCAGAGTTGATACACAAGACCCCATGGACAATATTTCGTTGTGTGAACATTTAGATTCACACAATTTAGTAAATCTATTTTACTCTATATGATTTATTTCATTAGTGATGAAAATCTTGAAACAAGCTTAAAAATTTTGTAGGCAAAATGTATTTCTGAATGTTCTAAATTTCTAAGTCAATAAAACTAAACTGTGTCTCTTCACTGGTTTTCCTAGGTCGATAGGATATTAAGAAATCATACAGAAACAGGGCAGCAGTGGCACATACCTTCAATCTCAGCGCTCGGGAAGCAGAGTCAGGTAGATCTGTGTGATTCTAAGGCCAGCTTAATTTACAAAGTGACTCCCAGAACAGACAGAACTGTTCTACAGAAAAATCCTGTCTCAAAAAAAAGCAAACAATATCAATAAAAAGAAACCTGTAATTGTCACTTACCTTGTTTCTGAGACCAAATGCCTAAAGAAAACTGCTTAAGAAGGAAGCGTTCCCTGCGGCCCACAGTTCTAGGCTGCAGTCTATCACGCATAGAAGTCATAGAAGTCACAGTGGCCAGGGCTTGAGGCTGCTGGGCACATTGTCCTTCCATAAGGAAGCATAGGAATATGTATACTGATTTCAACTTGCTGTCTTCTTTTTGTCCAGACTAGGTTTCTAGTCTTTGGAATGGTCCTTTCCACAGTTAACATGGGTCTTCCCACTTCTGTTAGCATAAGCTAAACACTCTCTCACACTTCTTCCCGTGGTGAGTTTGGATCCTGTCAAGTTGCCAGCGTGAACCACCACAGAATCCAGATATCTTCATATCTGCTGTTTCCTTATTTATCTTCTTGTTTAAATGCATCTCTTTTACACGGAGTAAAATCTCAGAATCAGTGAAAATACTGTATCTTTATTCCTAGCCTGTATGTACCTCTGGGCTTATTTTGTTGTTGTTAGCATTTGTTCACCACATAAATTGCCTATTTGTCTTCAGTAAGTATCACGTTGGGTATTGGTTCCACAGTAAGAACTCAATCATCCATCCACTGAATAAATAAACACATAAATGAACAACAAAAACTCAGCCCTATGTCTAATTGATCAACATATTATTTTACAGCAAGTTGGTCTTATGCTCAGGGAAGAATTTGCGAACCGAAAATTAACAACTTTCATAGTGGGATCACTGAAGTATACTCCAGAACACCCTTAACAGTATAGGTCCCTGATAGGATTTATTTCATGACCAGTTTAAATAGTTGTCTAAATTACAAAAATACACAATGCCCGTATTTGGAAACCCAAATACATCTATAATGATTCACATCTTCAAACTTTATATAAATCTCTATGGTACCACCTCCACATTTGCTGAAATAACATTCTAATCCCCTGATCCATTAGACATGTTCTTAGACTTGTCAACTTTCAGTCTTATGGTTTTATTATATTACTCAGCACAAAAACAAGATCTGTCTCTCTCTCTCCTTGGTGTTCTTGCTTATAGGCACATTACAGTTCTCAAAAAGAATAAACTTGTCAATCGAGATGTTGATAAGTGCCCACTAGGATCCAAGTCTTGTGTTATATATCAGGGAAACAAAAGACGAATAAAATTCAGTCAGGTTTCACCTCGGAGTGTTTGTAGCTGCTTTCACTCAGAGTCTGGAACACTATGTGTTTTCCTGACTTGCCGCTATCTATAGTTCTCTTTCCAAATGTCCATTTTAGAGCGGTCTTTACAGATCTTTTTCGTCACATTAAGACTCTCACTACTTTCTGTCTTTTATCTTGTTTAGAATACTTTTTGTTAAATTTATCTTTTTACAATGAATATCCATCTCCTTCAGTAACCAATAAAACCCACAAAGAGATGGGGCCATATGGTTTATTATTTATTATTTTATCTCTAACACCTGGGAAAATTACTGACTCATAATAAGTGCAATTGATTCATATGATTTGATATAATTGTATAACTAAATCAGTGAACACTGAGCCATCGTTCCTAGAGAGAAAACAGAATTAGCCTCTCATAAGCCTTTAATCACAACATCTTCACCAGTCAATGTACCACATTTCTTAATAGATGCATCTGTTTAAAGACACCTTGTTCAATATGGTTTTTTATAAATAATTATACTTAGTTTTTTATTATATGACAAGTTCATGTATGTATATAATGATATCTGATTATACCCACCCCTTAATGCTCCCTCCAATTCTGCCAGGATTTCCCCTGATATGTCTACTTCTCTACTTTCCACTTTCATGTCTTTCCTTCTTTCTCCACCTCCTCCTCCTCCTTATTTTGCTTTTCCTCCTTATTCTTCTTCTCTTTATTCTGCTGCTCCTCCTCCTCCTCTTTCTTCTCCTCCTTATTTTGCTCCTCCTTCTCCTTCTCTTTATTCTGCTCCTCCTTATTATTATGTTCCTCTTTTTCCTTCTCCTCCTCCTTTTCTACTGCCTCTCCTGATAACAGACTAAATCCATTTAGAACTACACATGCACCATATGGGGCCATTCACACATTCCTAAACTGATTTTTGTCCTCCAAAGCTATCAATGACCAACTGCTCCTCAGTTAGGGGTAGTGTTTCATGAGTCCCTCCCGCATCGATGCCAGAATATTGGTTGACTTGATCTTATGAACATAATCCCAGCTGCTGCCACTCTATGACACAATAACCCTGCAAGGTCCAGAAAATAACATTTCTCAGCACTCCTTCTCATCTTTCAGATCTCCTCTTTCACATCATTACCTGAGTCATGATGGCGGGAGAAGAGGAACCGTTATGATTATTTATTCTCAATACTTTGACTGGTTATGAATATCTGAGTTAACTACTGCACTTTGCCAAAAGAAGCTTATCTGACCAAGACAGACAGTAGTTCAGGCCTATGTTTATAAGTGTAAATATTTAGGAGGCAGTTTGACAATATGATCACTTACCAAAATAACAATAGTAAATTCTACTCTAGGGCCTTTAACCTTCTCAGCCATGGACTTTTGGCCAGATTTATAACACTAGACCTGAATTCCCTCCTATAGAGTAGATGTCAAATCTAATCAGAAATTATACATGAAGTATTATTTTAATTGAACACAAGTGAGTAAGAGATCAACATTTTTCTTACTATGAATAATGCAACTATATATTTATCTGATTTCTAGTCTTTAAAACAATGTTTTCCCACTGTTAGGTTCTTCAATTGATTATGATCTCACAAACACATTAAGACCAGCTGCTTTTCATCATGCATGAGAATGATGCTCTAGAAACTTCTTTAATGGTTGCAGAAATTCAAATTTCCTCTGCCATTTTCTGGGTCTAATATGTTATTGAATAACATGCTGTGGTCAGGAGCACTATAAGTCATTCTTGAATGGAGCTGATATGCATATTTTCTCTATAAGGCACATTATAGAGTCCTTTCATTTGCTATTGAGAGGCAGAATTTTAGATTAGATTGGAAAATCATTCTAAACAATGAAATCACTACTATTGCTCTGCTAAATTGACATAGTACTAAATAACTCCTAATAATTTATCTTTATGCCCACAGATCAATGCATAGCTCAGTCCTCACTTGAAAAGTTTCTCTTTGTAGTAGTTGGTAATGAACACAAAGATTCATCACTGGCCAAGGTTCAGAGAGTAAGAATGACTGAAGAATGGTGAACCCCAAGTGGACCATCCCTACAGTACCCCTTTCACGAAGGCCCAGGGATCATTGCAGAGAAGGGGGTGGAAAGAGTGTAAGACCCAGAGGCCGCTGATGACTACAAGGTAAGAGTGTCTTCTGGTCATAGTAGGACAGCTGCACATATGAACTCATAAGGATCCCAACAGCATATGCAAGACCTGTACAAAACCAAGCCAGGCCAGACCCCAGCATGGAGAGCTGTACACAGAGTCCTACCCATAGTCATGGAGTTATTGACAGTTATTAGCTGCAGAGAGAGGAGAGTAGGGAGAAAGAGAAATTTCTAAGAGTTTTCCTGGCTAGGTAAACATCCTCCAGTGGAATGCCACACATCAAAGAATGTTCGAGAATCACAAATTGGTGCCTTAAAAATAAAAAGGACAAGAAGTTGGGTGAATGGAGGAGAGGGTGGGTCTAAGAAGAGGTAAGGGAGGGGTGAATATGATCCACACATGTATGAAACTCTCACGAGGCAATTTTTTTTTGGTTTTTGCAGAAGTAATATTTTTAAACAATTCAATGTTATAAAATTAAGTCTGGAATAATGCAGAGCCTAGCTTGAAGTTTGACTGTAGATGGGAATTTGTGTGACATTAATTTAGCTCTTTTGCCTTTCTGTGCAATTCCACAAATAGCTATAAAGGGTGGTGAACATTTATTTTGAGATTATAGACAAATATTAATAAGTGAGTGAACTTGCAATACGGAATTCAAGAATAATGGAGATTGACTGCAGTTAATCTCCATAAAATTGCAGAGAAGAGATCAGTGAAAGGTTAAAGTTTCCAGCAGTTGTAGTTACCCAACAATGAGGTAATAAAGTTTTAGAAGAATAAGAAGAATAAAAGCAAAAAAAAAAAAAAAAAGTCCTCTCGAAGGGCGTTGCTCTGATCTGAATGAGTGAAAATGATTAAGCTCTCAGAGGAGAAGGCAACTTCGAAGCCTACTTCTGTGGTTTGGGGTGGATCTGATCTAAGAGCCTTCAAGATGACATCCAGGCTGCTGGTCTGGCTCACAAGGCTCTGTGACACTTTCCCAGCGTTCTGACTTTGGACTGTAGACTTAATCATTACGTCGTAGTTACCTCATCTGTGAAGTGACTAAGCCCCTAGTAGCTTGCTGGTTGTATTAGAAGACCAAATATAACAGTGTACACCACAGTCTGAAACTTTCTGTGCCACAGAGTTAACCTCAGGAAAAGTCACTGTTGGTCCTTCTCTTTCCCTTTCTCACAAACAACCAAGGTGTCCATTAAAAAAAATAATTAAATTCTCTTCTTGATTTTGCTTTCACTTCTTTTAGTATTAGAGATTAATAAATCAGTTTATGACAATTTCTTAAATATTTCATTCTTTCATAGACTGTATCCTTATTATCCTCTAAAACACACTCTTTGTATGAGAAGTAGCAATACATATTTTAGATTAATACATTAATGCCCTTTCATTCCCAAAGTTATTAGATACCTGTGAAGCTGCTGTTTTGGCTGACCTTTTCTTCTTTCTTGAAACTGGTTTCTTGATTTGTAGATTGCTTCATTTATCGTATTTTCCTCACTTTTCTGTCAATCGAATTACATAATCAAACACTATTTCATTACTTTCTCATACTTTCTTCTGAAATGAGAAAACATCCTTCTTCTCCATGCTGAGATTGGGCGGGGCTTGTCCTTGTTCCAATGCACAGTGCAGTGTGGTTCAGTGATGATGTGTCAGTCACAGGCCAAGGTCTCATTGGGTTTCTGTCATCTGTTCATATTTGGTCCCAGAAACAAAGGCAGGGGGAGTCAGTCTGAGACCATCAATGCACCTGACGTCCAACTGGTGCTAACTGACTGCGGCTCTACCGCCAACTCTAATGAGCTAACTTCAGTTGTGGCTGCTTTCTCCTAGAGCTTAGATTTATTTCTTAGACCCTCTTTTGGGTCTAAGACAACAGCAGTTCTTTTAACATCCTGAATGTTATGCTTTAAAGAGTGCTATTTTATGCTGAGCATAGCTTTATGTGTTTTAATTTTAAAGAATTAGACAATATGCTCCCACTCGATCTGTTAGATTCACCAGTGAAGCCTTACCCACTAAAATGGTTCAGGTCTTAGTATAGTATTACAGTTATGCCAGTGAGTTTTGACCTGTGTATACATATTTGGTTATCTACTTGTTTTTTGAGATAGAGTTGTATATAGCTCATTGACCTCAAGCTTGCTATGTTGCTAAAGATATTGTGGGATTCTAAAACTTCTGCCCTCACCTCCCAAGTCCTGGGATCACAGACATGTACTACCCTGCCCAATATTATGGGCGCTGGGTATTGTGTCCAGGGCTTCCTATATGATAGACAAACATTCAACCAACTGAGTGATGCCCCCTTCTTACTCTTGTTTCGGCTTAACTCCAACCAGAAGGATTGATCAGAGGTGTTAACAAAGAATGCTATTGAAATCTTGTAATTAAATAGGAAAAAATACCTAGGAGGTAAATGTTCTATATTTTATTGAATTCTTAGTAATCTTGACCATTTTAAGTTTTTGGGTGATTTTTTTTTTTAATGAAGCACTGAGAAGGGAAATTTCAACATGGCCTCTGTATCTGGGAGGATGGAATAAGGAAGGGTGGGGCCAATCCTCTGACACCAGTTACTTGCTTCACTGCAACATTTGAAAGATACAAAACCCTGGGGTTTTCTTTGATGTGCTTTGTTTCTAGGACAGCAAATGACAGGCAGAATTTAGAACAAGTGACTCTAACGACAACTGTCATGCCATGATGACTTCAGGTAATCATTGGAAAGATAGCTTTGAGAAGCAGTCTAATCATTTCATGGGCAGGAGTCCTGGGCAGGAATAGAGAACTTTCCCTTAATTGACATCATTGCATTACCAGCCACCCTAAGGCCACAGGTAAGCGAGCCTTCAATTGTCATGCACTTCCATTTATTTTATTTGCCTTTGTTAATTTCTCTGGTTCATAATTCACCCAGTGGCAGTAAAAAGGATAATTTTTTATTTTCTGTTTTGTTCTGCTTAAATGACAGAACCCAGATAATGAAGACAATGGTAATTTCGCTGGAATCTTATTTAGACTAACAGATTCCTCTTCAGGCTGAGGGGAAATAAATGATTTTTTTCTGTATGATCCTTTGACTTATAAAGTGATATTTGTTTCTAAATGTCTATAAGGTGTTAACTATGGGTATCATGCTGATTCTTTAGGTCTGAATTTAAGGTGTGCTCCCTTAAAGTATGTACACCTATTGATTTATTGTTTTTAAAATATGTAATGTGTCCCCATTGATACTTCCATCTTATCTGACTTCATCTTTGCCAGCCTTCCAATTACTGAATAGGAATTTTTAATTTAATTCTAGCTGGTTTCCAGGATAACTTGGGGTTTATCTCTTTGCGGGTTTTCTTTCGTTGTAAATCAGACTTCTAGAATTGTTCCCAGTTTGTCCTATTCTGCCTAATACCTCTTTTTTAAGACATTTTGTTAAGATTCTTCCATCTTGCTTACTGAAATTCAGACATTCCTGAGAAGCCATCAAAGCCCCCAGTTCTTCCTCTTGCACCTCCTTATGACATCTGGTTGATTTCTTAGCTGTCCCTTCTTTCTGTCACAGGTATAGTCGTTTCTCAGGTGTTGAATTCATTGTGATAGCTAACCTTCTCTGTCTCTTCCAAATGTTTATGAAACATTTTATCTTCCAATAACTGAGGCTAAATTATTCACAGGATTAGGGTTCTTTGTGATTTATGTCTTTTGAATTTTCCTATATAGGCAAAGCCTCATTCTGTGTGTTTTTTTATAAGAAGGAGGACTATTCAGACATATTTTGATGAAACATCCTTATATTTCTTGTGCTTACAGTGGCATAATATTAAGATTAATTAGTAGATAATCTTAAATTTTGCATTCTATATGGTTAAAAATGCATCTCCATTAGAGAAATAGCAAAATAAATCTTGAAATAATTAAGATATAATGTAGTGAATTTGGTATTAGCTTTGTTTAAAACTAGAAATTATTTTTACTGAAAGAGAAATTACCTTCACAGAAAATGAACTATAAGGACATTTAAGCTTGTTTTATTTTTTTAAGTGTCTCTGTGCTGGGTAATGTTCTTAATGTGGTTAGTTAGAAACACAACTAAGTAATATATTACTCAATCGATAATATAAAAATGATCATGACTGGGGAAAATGCTAAAGACTGATGGTGATTATTCGACAGTAATGTGGTTTCCTAGTAGTCTTAGCTTGGTGTGAATTACAGACTTTCCTTAGCTCAGATGAAGGATAGGATGCAATTCCAAAGGAGGGAGACATTTCTTTCCCTTGGACCTGATGAAAGAGTCTCTAAAGCAGTATCTCCTGGTCCCCATCAGAGGATGAGCACCTGATGTCTCCATAGAGGTGGTCTGGAAAGCAATAGTGTTTCGGAGACAGCTGGGTCAGACTCAATGACACCCTGATATAGACTCAGAGCAGCTCTTAAACATCTTCCTCTGCACGTGAGTATTTATTGTGTGGCAAAAGAGATGCCCTGTTGTGCAGAGTGTTTTGGTCTTGCTTCGAATCATAGGGGTTCGTCTTCTTACAAACTAGTCCTTCACGTAAACCCTGAATGTCCTTTAAGTTGGAGTTTGTACTTGGTCGGTACTCTGTGTGCATTTGCTTTTCACAAAGTGGAGGAGGCTCAAATGGAAACCTTTGTCTTCCTTTTCAAGGGCTCACCCTTAAAAATAGAAATAAATTCATTGGGCTAAAATTTAGACAGCTGTTTCTTCTTGTTTTAATTTAGCTGGCAAGATAGATTTTGAAGTTCTTTTCTTTTTAATCTCTTACTCAGAATCTGTCTTAGAAGCCACAAACACAGACATATGTCAGAGCTTCCACAGGATGCATTTTACTAGCTAAATTTTAATAAGAAGAAACTGTTTTTCTGTAATATAGTGTACCTAATTGTGTTTTCAGGCTGACTGACTGTAAATTTGAGGCAACGATATCTCTGAATTGTTCTCTCTTCTTTGTACTGCTTCAACAATCAGAAGACATAATCTACTTTAAGCAGTAGAATTAAATTTAGAATAATGCACTATTTTTTTAAAAAAAATCAAAATCTATCTAATTTTATTAACAACAGGCTTGAGGACACTTGATAGGAGGCTTTTTTCATATTATGAAGCAATTTCAATTTATACTAAATATGCTTATCATAAAGACCCAAGCTTCAATGATTATTTCAAATAGTTGGTGCAATCAATTGCTGTAAATAATGTTCATAAGCTTGGAACTCATTTAACGCTGTATATTGAGCCTGTCACTCATAGCCTTCAAGGTAGAAAACTTCTCACATGGAGTAGAATTCATTCATCTATTGATTGTATTCATTGAGTAAGAATTTCTCCCAATTCCAATAATGGTTTCTATTCACTTAGGATGTGATAGGTAGACTATGTTGCTACAGGGCCCTTAAGATTTACAAAACAGAGATGCTGGCTATCCAAGAATGTATTATTTGTCAGTAGCTTTCATTGAGTATGCAACTTCTTATTTTAAATGTAGAGCAGATTAACACTAGAGTGTAATCTAATGCTTTAACATTCTTGGGAACATGTGGTAACCTTTGAACAAAAGAACAAAGAAAGTTTCACAGATACCTTGACAAATAAAATAGCCTACAACATAAGGTGGAGGTACAAAAATAGAGTGCGGCAGTTTGAATGAGAAGGACCCTCAAAGTCCTGACCTCTGCTTAGGAGAAATCTTTGGGAAGGTATGAGGTTATCAGAGAAGGGATGTCTCTGTGGTAGGCTTGGAGGTTTCAAAAGCCTATTTTGATTTCCAGTGTCTCTCTCTGCCTCATGGTTGTGAATCAAGATGTAAGCTTTCTCCTACTGCTCCAGCATTGTGCCTGCTTACCTGTTATCACGCTCCTCACCATAATGGCCATGGTGGATTCATCCTCTGAAATTGTCAGCGTCATTAAACTTATTCTATAAAATGTCTTGGTCATCATGTCTTATCACAGTAATAAAGAAAGTAAGATAAAGAGTGATTTTGTTTTATTTTAAAAAGCTCTTCTGCTTATCCTTTCAAAAAGGTCCCACTGTATTTGTATTATGCAATCTCTTCTGTGCTGTTTTCTAGCATGACACAATATAATAGGACATAACATAACATCGGTTATTTCAAAAATCAATAGAGATTGTTTGCACAGAATTATGATAAGCCATATTTTTATCCTATCAATATTCATTGTTAATTAATACAAATTTATGACTATTAAAATTGTGTTCAATGGTTTATTTAACCAGTGAAAGAACTAAATAGCACTCCTGCGTACAGGTATAGAGCTTTGTGTGATGAATTTCATAGACTGTCATAGGGCAAGTTTATTTTAATATTAATGTGGTCATTATAACAATTGACTTTATTCTCACAAAGGATGCTTAATAAAGTTTTTTTCTACTTGCATCTCTTACATAGAGAGTAAATAGTCCTCAGATTATGATGGGTCTATGTTCTGATAAAGATAAACCCTTTATAGATTGAAAACATATTCATGCTTTTTTTTCTTCCTAGAGACATTTCCTAGACTGTTATATAAAGAGACTGTCCCAAAGTAGAAAACACAGATTTCTCTGAATTAAAGAGAAGATCAAACATGAAGAGAGAGAGTTAATGGAAAACGATACAGTCTTAAGATATATGTTGCTAGAATTCACTTATGAGTGAGTACATACCATATTCATCTTTTTGGGTCTGGGTTATCTCACTCAGTAAAGTATTTTCTATTTCCATCCATTTGCATGCAAGAGTCAAGATGTCACTGTTTTTTTTTACCACTGAGTAGAACTCTAAAGCGTATATGTGTCACATCTTCTTCATCCATTCGTCTATTGAGGGGCATCTAGGTTGGTTCCAGGTTCTGGCTGTTACAAATAGTGCTCCTATGAACATAGTTGAACAAATGTTTTTGTAGTCTGATTGGGCATCTCTTGAGTATATTCTCAAGAGTGGAGTTGCTGGATCCTGAGGTAGGTTGACTCCCAGTTTCCTGAGAAACTGCCACATTGATTTCCAGAGTGGTTGCAAAAGTTTGCATTCCATCAATAATGGATGAGATTTCCCCTTACTCCAGATCCTCTCCAGCATAGACTATCATTGGTGTTTTTTTATTTTAGCCATTCTGACAATGAGGGCAGACTGAGAAGCCAATGATAATGACACTGGGTTTTGATTCTACTGCATGTACTGACTTTTTGGGAGCCTAGTCTGTTTGGATGCACACTTTCCTAAACCTGGATGGAGGGGGAAGGGCCTTGGACTTCCCACAGGGCAGGGCACCCTGACTTCTCTTAGGACTGGAGAGGGAGGGGGAGGGGGAGAGGGGGGAATGGAAGGAAAATGGGAGGATGAGAGGAAGTGGAAATTTTTAATAAATAAATAAATTTTTAAAAGATATATGTTACTCTAAATAACATAACTGGAGAACTGAGGAACTTATATAAAGATTATATTATATTTTCAATTAATATGTATATATATGTATATTGGGAGAAAAATATATATCAGGAGAAAATTAAGTAAAATAAAATCTTTGAAAGATAAAACATATAGGAAGATTAGTCCATAAATCTAGAATTTAATATACTGATAAAATATATTTTAGAAAGAAAGGTAATATAAAAACTGAGGGAAGGAATTCATGGTAGACTGGCATAAGTATTAAGAAAGATTCTGGACATAGAAGCTAAAAAAAAATCCCACACTGGCTCAGAATTGAGTAGAATAAAGGGTTATTTATTTAGGGGTACACTGACAGATCACAGTCCTCTGCACACATGGGGAACAGGAACCAAATCCAGCAGCTGGAAGAGAGAAGAGACACATGTTTTTCATCAGCCTTACCAAGTGGCCAGGTAACTTAAAGGCTGCTGGTTGTAGATTTTCTACAGCACATCCTCTTTTTGTTTAAATAAGAGAGTTCTAAGCCTAATACAAAATTACATACAATAAGAACAAATATCAGGTATAAAAATTAGTATTACAACCAGCATAAACAATATCCAACAAGAACCATGTGATAAATGTTTCAATAATTATCCCATCCTAAAGAGTTAAAGTCTTGAATTATAAATAATTTGGCCACATCATGAGAGGAAAGTAACTACAACTATCTGGTTTTAACCCCATCAAAGACCCAAGAAGGGAAATAATATTACTTGAGTAAACAGGGAGTACAATCAAGCAACTTCCAAAATGTGCAACAAATGACAGAGACAACTGACTACGTGGGAAATCACCCAAAATCTCATTTGCAACATTGGAGCAACCAAATTTGGCTAAAGCCTAGAGTAATTGAGAGACCATATCCAGAGGTAGAAAAATTTTCAAAACCATTTTACCCTGTCTTGGCAAGATTTGACAGTCTTTTTTCTTGTATTTCGCTTGTCCTGTCTGGGCATCATGCATTTTGTCAGTGGTCGATGCATGGGCAGATCCTTTCCCAAAGACCAGTTTTGCCAAGAAGAAACAAGCTCCAAGTGGAGTGTCTTTAGTGCTCAACATTCTTTCAGGAATAGATTGGTGCTGCCAGGAGGAATCGTGTCTCATGGCAACAAAACCCTAAGTTATTTAAATGCCACATTCTACAGTTTTTCAAAGTGGTTGAAGATTACCTATCTATGAAGAATACAATCTCTATGTATCTAAAGAACTTGATTAGTCTAACTATAAGTATGACAAATATGAATGACTCTTGACCTATAATTCTTAATACCTATATGTAACATGAGGGCCGGGCTGCTTGTTGGGGTTTCTGTCCCACCCAGTACCACACAGCTGGCAACCCCTAAAACAAATCATACACAGGACTCCATAAGATTATAAAACTGATTGGCCCATTAGCTCAGGCTTCTTGTTAACTAATTTTTACATCTTACGGTAACCTATAATTCTTGTCTCTGTTAGCCATGTAGCTCGGTACCTTTACCAGTTCGGCAGCTCACATGTTGCATCTTCAGTGATCTGGGAAGGAATGGCAGAGGGAGCTTCCTGCTTCCCAGAATATTCCTGTTCTCATCACCCCGCCTCTACTTCCTCTCTGATTGACCTACCTATACTTCCTGCCTGGCCAATCAGCGTTTATTTAAAACATGATTGACAGAATACAGACAATTCTCCCATACCACCTATATAATTTAAAGACTAAGACTTCATATTAGAATATTAAACAATCTTTTAACTACAGTGAGACAAATGAGAATAATGACCTTAAAGTGTAAACAATGTATAAGTATCTTGATCAGAGGTAGAAATGTATATTGCAATATGGTAAATATATCATAAATTTATCAATATACAAAATTACTTAAATAGAGGTAGAAGTATACATGCATATGAAATGACAAAATAACTTTGCCTAGGCATACAAATATTATAGACAAAAAATGAACATATTCAATATAGTTTAAGTTTGTATCAATATACAAGAATCTATACCAATATAAATGGCCTATAAATAATAGCTCACAAGTATTCACTCAATCACTCACTATTATTATTAGTGTGAGTAAGCTCACACTACTCTATTATCCTATCCAAATTCCTTGTTTTCCCCCAAGAGATCCCTGAGCTACATATTTTCCCTCAAACCCGAGCCCTATACCAATTATAATCAGCCCCCAATTGATGTCTCTAACCTTGAGAACAAAGATTGTTGGAAGAGGGGACGTCATCTTCTAAAATTGCTTCCAGCTGTCATGGGGTGATGTACTTTCTATGGGATCCTGTGAAAGTAAAATGATGGTTAAGTTTCAAGATTACTGTCTGGTATAATTATAATATACCAGATATATAATAGTCTCTGAGAATTTGGTATGGTTTTTCTGAGTTTCCTATTTGAAGTTCTGGCCAAAATGTTAGAAAAAAAGTGCACCATTTCTGCTAACCAAGTTGGAACCATCTTGAGCAGCTGGTACCCAAAACAGCTCTTATAGAATTGCTATCAGCATCATGATTTCATATCAACCAGGTGGAGCCATTGTTGTGGGCTGTTCCTAGTTTCAGTTGGCTCTTGTGAGACTATTTGTCATGCTGGATTACCTTGCCTAGCCTTAACACATGGAGAGGTCCTTGGTCTTGCTGAACCTTGTTGATACCCCTAAGGGGGCCTGCTTTTTTCTGTCTGGGTGAAAGCAGAGGAGAAATAGATTGGAGGAGGGGTGCAGTGGGGAGGTGCAAAAGAGTGGAAGGAAAAGAGGAAGGGGAAATGCAGTTGGTATGTGGACTATATAAATAAATTAAAAAAAGAAAAAAAGAATTAGGAAAGAAATTTAACTCTAGATGATATATATGTGAAGAAGTTAAAATTACAAAGATTTAAATCTAAATTTGCAGTCATGTTACTATTTTTAGTCTTATTAGATAATGATAATATAAGTCAAATATAGAAACATTAAATGCAATATATATGTGACTCCATAGTCTGCAAATAGGAGAGTGGAAACAAATTAATTGTATTATTTTGAAGTTCAAGTACTTATCATAACACAGTATGATGAAATTCCAAGGGATCTTTGGTAAGTTTCTTGTGTATGTGGTGATTCCAAGCAAACAGCTGAATAAATCTAGATAGTAAACTAGATATCAATAGCAGAGAATAGTAAAGAAGTATTCAGTTTAAATGAAGCTGAGGAAAGAGAGATAGTATAAACAGGAGAGAGAGAGAGAAGAGAAAGAGAGTGATAAAGGGAGAGAGAGAGAGAAAGAGAGAGAGAGAGAGAGAGAGAGAGAGAGAGAGAGAGAGAGAAAGAGAGAGAGAGAGCAAGGAATGGTGGAATACATTTATAGTAGAATCTCAGCACTATATGGGAAGAGATGGATTGCTGGGGATTACTGGCCAGGCCACTTAAAGTCAATAAAAGATTCTTTCTCAGAAACAAGGAGGATGACATCTGAGGAATGGAACCTGAGATTTGGTTGCCTTCTGACTTTTCTACATATGTGCATACATATTCAGCTGCACTACAACCTACACAAATGCCTATATGCTCCCTCACACACACACGCACAGCCACACACACCAAACAAACAAACATTAATTTTTTTTTTAGTAATGTGAAACCGGTAGCAAGATGTATTATATACCAAGAAATACAACAATTCTTAAAATATTCAAAATTATTATTTTACATGATCTATTCCTGACAAAATGGAAGTTAGAAATAAATGGTAATAATTTACTAAGAAAGTTCTTGAGTAGTTGAAAAAAATGTCTTCTAACTCATGTGACAGAAAATGAACCAAAAAGAAACTGAAGGATATTTTGGGTTGTATGACCATACTAACATGAAATTAAGTTGTTGGAGGTAGTTCAAATAATGGTGTGGAGATTTAAATAAAAATGGCTCCCATGGGCCCATAAAGAGTGGCACGTTTAGGAGATGTGGCCTTTTTAGAGTAGGTGTGGCTTTGTTGGAGGAGGTGTGTCACTGGGGTGGGCTTTGAGGTCTCAGATGCTTAAGCCTGGCCAGTGTGTCACCATCACTTCCTGATGCCCATGGATTCAGATGTAGAACGGTCAGGTCCTCTCCAACACCATGTCTACCTGCATGCCACCATGCTTCCCACCAATCTTAATGGACTAACATTCTGAACTGTAAACCAACCCCAGTGAAAGGTTTTGCTTTTTAAGAGCTGGAGTGGGCATGGTGTCTCTTCACAGCAAGAGAACTTAAAGACAAATGGTTAGACGGAAATATGTAGTTTTAGAATCTATAATAGATAAGAAAATTTATTATCCAAGTCTCCACATTAAAAATCTTTTAAAATTGATTTTATTGAGCTATATATTTTTTCTCTATTCCCTTCTCTTCCTCTCCCCTCCTCTTTAATCCTCTCCCATGGTTCCCATGTTCCCAGTTTACTCAGGAGATTTTCTGTTTCTACTTCCCATGTAGATTAGATCCATGTATGTCTCTCTTAGGGTCCTCATTGTTGTCTAATTTTTCTGGGATTGTGATTTGTAGGCTAGTTTTCTTTGCCTTACATTTAAAAACCACTTATGAGTGAGTACATATGATACTTGTCTTTCTGGGTTACCTCACTCAATATGATGTTTTCTAGATCCGTCTATTTGCCTGCAAATTTCAAGATATCATTATTTTTTTCTGCTTTGTAGTACTAAAATGCGCCTCAAAGAATGAATAAGGAAAATGTGGTACATTTACACAATTAAAAATCTTAAGTCATTATAGGTATTTATCTAAGAAACTGAAGCCAAATATCCACACATTCATAGTAGGTTTGCAAAAAAACAAAAAAAAAAAACAAAAAAAAAACAAAAACAAATCTCATAATGGAAATCCAGAACTATTTCAAATAGTGTTTGAAAGATGACATAATAATGTTTTTCTAGATTGATAAAAATAAACATAGAATGATGAATGATAAAAGCAGATGGATATATTATATTCTCAATAGAATCAATACAGAGAAAACACATGAGCAGAGAAAAAAATGACTGAATTTATGCAGCATTCCAAAACAGAGGATCCTTATTTTTGGTGATACAAAGAAGAATAGCTATATCTTAGGTTTTGAAATATGGAGAAAAAGACTGAAACAGTAACAAACTTTTCTTTATATAAAAACGATCCATGCATTTACTGATACTGTAACTACTCAGGTGTCTATATTTGTTGCAACTCTTTGAACTTTATGCTTAAAGTTCATGTATTTTTTATTGTCCACATATTTTTATTTGAAAACTAATTTAAAGAGAAAAATGTTACAATGAAGTTTATTACAAAATAAAATGATGTTCATAACTAATATATTCTTATCTGATAAAAGATAAAACTTCATGAAATTATCAGTTGATATAGATGAATGAATCCCAACTCTGGCTGCAAAATTGTATTCACTAAAGAGACTCCATTTCCCCAGGAAAGTGAGCATCAAGACAAAAATAGTCACTACCACTTGATTTATAATACAAAATGGAAGATTCTCGCCAACTTTTTAATTAGGGAAAAGTTCAATAATTAAAATGCAAGGCACAAGCTATCATTATTTACAGGTCATGTGTCTATATAATAAAAATCCCCTACAGTTAACCAGCAATCCAATTATTCCTACTAATTAGGGAATTTAATAAATTTGCTGCACACAATGGCTTAAACAAGTTAGCTCTATTCCTCTATAGCAGGGTTCAGCCAGCTAATGCCTGCTAGCCAAACCCAGCTGTCAAATGCTTTCCTAAATAAACTTTTATTGGAACATGGCCATGTCCAACTGTTGATTTATTGTTTGGGATCTTCTTGTTCGTTAGGATGACAGAATTGAATGGTTATGATACATTGACTAGCCCACAAAGCCTAAATTATCCAATATATGAATAAAATAATCAAATAGAAAAATATTATAGGAGAATAAGATGGAATACTAAAGGTTAAAAAAACGTATTTTTCTGTCATAAACCTATAAATTACCCTAAACCAAAATAAACCCTTTCATCATGGTATCTTTGTTACAGGTTATATAAAGGAAGCCTTTAGCCAATTTATCATGATACATCCAAATCTAAATCTAAATCATTAATAATTTCAATAAAAACCTAATTAAAATATTGTTAGATATTTGAGGAACTTGGCAAATTCTTCCTAGAATGGCAGATGAAGAATCTAAAAAGCAAAGGTGAAAATTGTAACCTTTCTTAAACAAATCTATTTAATAAATGTAATGTAGGATTTGCTGAGTAACAAAAAGATTCAAAGACCAAGACTCAGAGATCTTATAGATGGAAAATAATTGACCAATGGAGAGTGTGAAGGTATATTTGGGTTAGGAAGCAAAGAGTGCTTAAAAACAACTTTCTACCTGTAAAAAATAGACAAGATTTTCCAATTAACACTGCACCCAAAAGTGGAGTTCAGATGTACTCAGCATTATATCATGAAGAAGGGACATAGCAGACCTGAAAATAAATTACATTGCCTCTGGGACATGAATGGAGATAATCTTCAAACCTTCCAAAGCAAATATCAAAGTAAAAATATAAATAGATCTGGCTACATGAAATAAGTGTTGTACACAGTATTTAGTATATAGCATACACACGCAATTTCTAAAGTTATAAAACAAAAGAACACAAAATCAGTTCATAATGTGCAAAGTAGTTCTGTGTGTATAATGCACTGAAGAGAAAATCTAAACCTATCATGGAAAATTTTAGAGATACTCAAACTCAGTAATTGGGTGATTAAAATAAAGATAATTTACAACCCTGAGATAAGCAAAACTGTGATAGTTAAACTCAATTTGTAGAGACTGTGGGGAGACCGAAAAGCTTTAGCCCGTCTGCTAAGATCACAGTTATTCTAAGCACTTAGAATAACTGCAGAGGTTGTGAAATCAAGCCTTTCCACAAACTTGACTGTCACTGCACCCATAGGCTTTTTGTGGATGCAGGCATCTTTGCTGCTGAAGGTGTGTTCACAACTGTCCACACTGGTTACAACCCTGAAGAACTTCATGAATTTACTAAATATGTTTTCATCTTCCTGGGTCTGTGTATCTATTTGCAAACATGTTTGGGCATTTTCATCTAGACTATCACATTTTCCTCTTGCTTTGTTCATTTGTGTGATTTCTGAGTGTGACTCAGGAACCTTATTCTTGGAATTAATCCTAGAGAAATATACGTTTCATAGATTCATAAGATAACTTAGATGTTGGCATTCATTGGATATAACAGCTGGGTACTGGAGTCACTGTAGGAGGATAAGTGTATGTGCGCAATGTGCACTTAAGTCACAATCCTGTGATTAGGAGCGAATACCTAGCCATATCTAGCCAAATGAATGTATATAAAATTTCTACTGGGGAGGGAAATAAAGTAAAAGACAGTAACAGTATTTGTATAAATCCAAAAATTCACATAAAACACTTTATATTTTTAAAGGTTACATGTTTAATTATTGACTTTTCAAACAGAGAGTAATGGACAATTAGCCAGGTGTAGGACACGAGCAGAAAATCAGAATCTTTAATCAAGGTAAATAAGCATTTAAAAAGTGGGCTTGGTATCAACTTGATGGGTATGTTAAATGAGCAAGGGCTTTGCATAAGTAATAAGTGAAAGCACTCCATAAATTTATGACTTGTAGCTGATGATAGAGAACAGGATAAACTTCACGGTTTGTATCTTAGTTGAAGGAGAAATAGAAAGCAAAGACAAATGAGAGAGTATATTAAATTACACTGCAAAGCTTAGACACTCCCAGCTAACATACACTAACCATAGTCCACTGCATACATCAATGTTTTCTGGAGTTATTTTATTTTACCAACTCTTCAGCAAAAATTATATGAAATAACTCAGTCCATTCTGCTAGTTAGTTTCGTTTGCATTCGGTTCAAACAGATCCTCATCATAGTTAGTAACATGCTCTAAGCATGCATTTTTTTTCTAAATTGCAGTAAAGATACTTTGCTAACTCATTCTTCCTAGATGGAATTAAATTACTTACCTTGGTAATGGAGAGTCGCTGGTAGGATGTAAATGAGTTGCTAACACGGCACTTCATTGCCACAATAATTTCGAGCCACTAGCGAGCTTGATGTGTCTGCAATAAATGTTTTATTATTTAGGAAAAATTCACTCTACGAGGTACCATGTGCTATGCTCCTCCGTGCTGTAAATCAACAAAGATCAGCAGACTGAATAGAAAAATGAAAAGCTTGTTTAGAAACTGACATAAGCTTTCGGATGAGCAGGGATGGTGGATGGTGAGAGTTAACTACGCTCATTTTTCTTTGCTTGTCAGGCTTGCCACTTGAATTTCAGTGCTAAAGATAGGCGATAGCTTAGCTTTATGAAATTATGTCCAGGGAAGCTGTGTTTACATTTACATAGATAGAGTCATAATAAAGTGGAATATAAAATAGCCACACTAAAGCAGCAGTGCCCCAACTATATGAAGTGTGGGATGGAGTTCACAATTCTCATGTCTGCAGACAAGGAGAGGAAAAGTCACGTTGCAAACCTTGGCTTTCAGAATTTCCTAGAAATTACTAAGAATTTTCAGAATTTCCTAACAGTACTGGAAAGCACCAGACAGTTTAGCATTTATAAAATACCGGGGAATTTTCCCTCTACTGGCTTTGTTTCTATTTTGAGGAAGTCAGGGGCACAGGAAACTTTTGACTCTCTTCTTCCAGAATGACAAAGCTAGGGAAGGAGTAAGCCTGGACCTACACCGTCAACATGAGAACCGCCCCAAACTCACTGTGGTTACCTAGTAAATGTCATTGTATACTGCAGATGGAGTTCTTAGCATTGCAACAGTGCAGGGACACTTCTGGCTGCCATCTCCCTAGAATTGTAGAAACAAGGAACACCAATGCCAGCTTTTACTGTGCAAAAGAGCACAGATAGATGATACCCCTGTCTCTGCCTTACGTTCATGATAATATCATTAGTCACGATTAATTCTTTAATTCTCACATTAAGGACTTTAAATGTGCACCGTGTAGTAACCAATGATCCTTGTCCATCTAAAGTTTCTCTGTGAGTTTGTAAAATAGTAACCACCATTTGAGCTTCGCACTTCATTGGGGCAACCTTGTCTTGATTTAAGGTTCTGCGATCCTAGTTGAAAGGGAAAAAAAAAGACATCTTTATTTATTTATTATTAGTTAAGCCTCAAAAATATGTGATGATTAAAAACGGAAATCAGATAAGAGGATCATTTAAGAGGGAAATATAGCTTGTTATAGCTGGTTGGAAAAGATACAACACAGTAAAGACCAGATAATTGCTCACAGGATGTTCAATTTGTGGAAACCCAGGGCACAACACCAGGGTCCAGGTAAGGTGTGTGAAGTACCAGGGAGGGGTGAGAGCTTCTCAAGGAAACATCATCAAGAATTCAGAATACAGAAGCAGGCCAGCTGTTGTATTGTTGGGAAGGGGGGAGGAGAAAGCATGGTTTAACAAATGTTGATAAATAGATATAGTCATGTATGTTAGGCTTCTCTAGAGGAACAGAACTGATGGAATGAATCTGTCTGTCTACCTATCTATGTCTGTCTATCTATCTATCTATCTATCTATCTATCTATCTATCTATCTATCTACCTACCTACCTACCTACCTACCTACCTACCTACCTATCTAATCTCTCTCCATTTTCTCTCTCTCTCTCTCATTTATCTATCTATCATCTATCAACTTATCATCTATCTGTCTATCTATCTATCTATCTATCCATCCATCATCTATTTATCTATTTATCATCTATCTATCTATCATCTCTTATATCTACCTAACTATCGTCTCTAGTAAGCAGTACATACACACACACATGTGCACACACACATGTATGGGATTTATTAAAATGACTTACAGGCTGTGGTCAAGCTAGTCCAACAATGATTGCCTACTGATGGAAAGTCTAAGAATCCAATAGCTGTTCATTTCATGAGACTGGTATTCTCAGCTGATCTTTGGTCTATGATGTGTTCTGAAGAAGTATATGATAATGCCAGTGAAGGAATGGACATGCCAGCAAGAACAAGCAGACAATAGCAAGAGCTTCTTCCTTGTCCATTATTTAGGTGGTCACCAGAAGGTGTGGCCCAGATTAAAGATAGACCTTCCCACTTCAAAAGCTCTAGATAAAAGTGGGTCTTCCACTTCAAATGATTTAATTAAGAAAAGTTCCTCACAGGTGTACCTGGCTTCTTAAGGGTTAGGTAATTACTGATGTAGTCAAGTTGATAAGAATAACCATAATACCATGTAGCCTAGCAATGTCTAGACTATTTTGATTATCCTGAAAGAGTTCTGTACCCCTTTCACAAGAGCACACCACTTAAGGACAGAATTTTGCTTTTCATCGTAATAGAAACATACGTGACTTTTTCACACTACTTCACATCCACAGACACATACATATACTTTCATATCTAGCTTTATTTACTCAGACATTTTTGAAATTCATCACTGCCATTGGAAAGAACAGTAATCCATTTCATAAAATAGTGTCTTCTAGATTTTTATTTATTTTATTCTATTTTCCAAGAGATGAATTCTTGAGTTGTTTCCAACAATGGCTATCTACAGTGGAAATCCCAAGAATCTAGTAGCTGTTCAGTCCATGAAACTCTGACAAAAATAAGCTAAGGAAAGAAGAGCTTGGTTTTCTCACTGCTCAGGGAACAGCCGTACATCATGGAGATGAAATCAAGGCAGCGGGTGTCAGCCACAATTAGGAAACAGAGCGGGACGGATGCATGCCAGTACTCTGGCCACTTTCTCCATCTTACAGAGTGATTCCCTCTAGCTGCCCAGGAGTGATTCCCTCTAGCTCTGCCCATTGAAATGGGTGTCCTCATATCAATTAACAAGCATAATCAAGACAACCTATCAAGTATCCCGGAGGCTTTTCTCCCAACTGATTCTAGACTCTGTAGCATGGGCAGTTAATACTAGCCACCATATATACAAATCAGAGTTATGTCCTATGAGATTAGTATTTATTAAACAACAGTCTGATTTCACTGGGGTTTGTCTTTACCTTCCTTGGATAAACCAGTGTGCATTTTCCTATTACATCAGTTAGCTATCAGGTAGTGGACTACCTGTCCACTCGCTAAGGAAAATAACAACTATTTTAGTATGCTGAATTATAAATATGTTTGAAATGAATATGGACCCTAAAATCATCATCATGGTCTAATATTTGCTATGCTCAATATCTCAAGGATTGAAATAAGTCTGGAGATGTAAATGTCAACAGTTATACATCTCCACTGTATATACCTAACAGTAGAGTGACCTTGTAATCCATTGGTTCTACTACTGGATGCATGACCAAAGGTGAAAACATTGTATCCCCAAAGTGGTGCAGGAGAATTGTCTGTATTCTGTCAATCATGTATTTTAATAAAATGCTGATTGGCCAGACAGGAAGTAGAGGCGGGTCAACCAGACAGGAAGTAGAGGTGGGGCAATGAGAATAGGAGAAGGTTAGGGAGGAAGAAGCTCCCTCCGCCACTGAAGAGGCAGCATGTAACTTGCCCAGCTGAGAAAGGTACTGAGCCATGTGGCTAATGTAGATAAGGATAATGGGGTAACAAAAGTTATAAGAGCTAACAAGTAGCCTGCCCTAATGGGAAAATCAGTTTATAATCTTATGGAGTCTTGTGTGTGATTTTCTTTGGGACTTGCCGGCTGTGGGATACTGGGTAGGACAGAAACCCCAACAAGCCGGCCCTCATGTTACACCAAGGAGCAGTACTTTGCATGATACTTAAAAATATCAGATCAACACAGACATAGGCTACATTTTCTTAGTATTTCATGTTATTCTAGCCATATATGTGTATGTTCATATATGAACATATATGAACATATATGAAATTTATCCATGAAAAACTAAAATTCTGCCCAGACAGAGATATGGTTGGAATGAGAGATCATTGTATTAAAGAGTCACACAAAGGCAAATATCACAGAGCACCATTTATTTGCTGAAAAAATGAAATTTTATAATAGAGATGGCTAGAGATTAGAAAGAATATGGGGGTAAATAGACGGAGGAAGAATTATCTGTGGTTCTTTGTTGGTATAGCATTGTGATGGTAAGTTAAAATAATTTGTGATGTATTTTCAAAGGACTAGAGGAGTAAGAGATTCCCTGTATATGAAATTGGCTCACGTTTGGCGAGATGCTGGCACCTGGTGCTCTATGTCTTAGTTGTTGTAATAAAATACTGTGGCCAAATTAATGAAGAAGGACTTATTTGGGCTCACTACTGTTCAAGGTAGGGTCCATCATGGTGGGGAAGCTAAGGCAACAGGAGGTGGATGCAGTCGGTCACATTGCATCCCCCCTATCAGAACAGAGAGTGAGGAATGTTTGTGTCCAGCGTTTTACATTGTATACAATTCAGAATCCAGATCCTGAGAATAGTGCTGCTAATTTTCAGTATGTGTTTTCCTACATCAATAAATCTAACTGATATGATTTCTCACAGGTGTTCCCAAAGGCTAAATAATCCCTCACATGTGTACCTGGAGACTTGTCCTGTCATATTGATAATCAACACTAACCATCACATCCTGATTTGATTACTTCATGTTATATACAAATAACGAATTACTACAATGCTCTTGATAAATGTCATATCCTGACTCTCTAAAAAAACAGAATGCTCAGAGTAACTTAGGTGGGGGATAAAGCAAGAAAGAAATTATAACACCATTGAATCTCATTATATGAGAGAAAAAGAATTTCCTTCAAATGTAAAAGACTTGATCCTTAATGGACTCTGGTCTGGCGGGGTGGGGGTTCTGTAGAACTCTGCTGCCATTATCAGACTGCAGAAAGTCTATGATCAGTTTGAAATATACTAAACTGGGTTTCATGGCACACCAGACTTTGGGTTGGTTTTTGAGGAGAATATTGTAGAAGAAAATGCAGACATCACCCGGTGGTCAGCCTACCTGGCACACTGCACTCCTGAACAAGAAGCATGGCATACCATGCTTCTAAGTATTCCCAGAATTCAGAACATGGAGTTCTGAAGCAACCTAAGACGCTGGTACCTGACCTACTGAGTCTGTACTCTCTGGGTCTCCTTTTCTGTGCTTCTGAATAGAGACCCCGGTGGTATGAGCACTCACTCTCCAATCTCAGGTAATGTGCTAGCCAATCACAGTCGATAAGCTTCTGCTATATTAGTAGCTGTTCATGTACAGCAAAGCAGAGACTGTTCGCTGGAGCTGTCTCCAGAGTGGGTTCATCGTCACGCACTTTATCAGCCTACTGGCATTTTGGTCTTGTTGGGGGATGTCCAGTAACAACTGTGAAGTGTGTATTCAAAATATTTATAGTCAATTCCTTAGAAAGACCCCAAGCCATATTGATATTTTTAATGTTACACTCAAAGAATTGCAAATGTATATGAAATGGATATGGATCTTGAAACCCTATTTGCTTACCATTTGTTACATTCAATGCCATATTTGGACTTCTCTTGCTTTCCGTACTTAACTTCTTTGTCTAGGCTGACCCAGCATCTGCCAGTCTGCCTGTGAAAAACAGTTTTTGGTGTGTAACCGGCATTATCTCATTTATGTGATTTTAGTTATCTGAAGCTGAAAATTACTTCTTGTATAAACAGAGTAAACATAACTGTGGCAGACCCCAGTGGATGAAGTACTTAATTCTTATTAGGAAGAAAAAAAAGTATTGCTTTCTGTCTCCACTTTAATGATAAAAGAAATAGTCTCTGTGACACCCGTGTTTTGTGGAAATAAAGTTGAGCCCACAGAGGCGAGCACTGGTAGGTATGGTTTGTGAACCATGACCAACCTTGTCCCTGTGCATTTTAGCACATCTTCCCAAGATGACCCAGTGTTCATGCTGCCCCAGTTTAATCTGAAATTAACCTTCCTGGTGGCATTTCCTGCATGGCACCTGACTCTGAGAGTTGTCCTTGTCACACGGAGATTTGGTTCACTAGTTCGTGGTGTTCATTTGGAGAAGTTAGCACTAATGTGTCTGTGCTTCAGTGTCCTCGACTGTGAAGTTGAAATGACCCTGTTAACAGTGTGCCTCCCTGAGGGACGGTGATGGACAGCAGATACAATTACTGTGGAGCATTTTACCTGATGCAAAACCGGGAGATTTTATGAGAAAGTTATATGACCTTCTTTTCAGCATTACACAATGGTTCAGAGAGCTTGTGTATTGCTTTATGAAAACATTTTTTAGACAGTGCCTTGACAACCTTAAACAACCAGTGTTTTACAGTATAAAATATTAAGACTGCTTTTATTACTTTTGCTACCATCCATTATTATTATTATTCTTACTGCTGGAAAATGTGGACAGAGTAGAACTTTAAAATATAACGAACCAGCTGAGCTGTAATATATTATTATGGTCCTCCCATTAGCTCAACTGTCCTAAAATCTTTACAGGTGCTTATGATAGATGTGGGAATAATATCAAAGACTTTTCTTTTCCACAAAAGAATAAAAGACAATTAAATTCACACGACGAAATTGATTTCAGCTGAAGACACCTTAGGTAGCCCAGTTAGGCTCCAATAACGGCACTGAATCAGCAACAGGATTCTATTGTCCAAGGTATAATATGGCTTTGATTAACTGGAAAACAACTAAAACCAAAACTTCAATTAAATAGATTCCTCCTTTTTAGAGCAGACTAAATGCATAACTTAAAAAGAAATGAAATGAAGAAAGTAGGGAAATTAATAAAGGAGGAAAGAAATCCAAATTCTAGAGGCCCTGGACATAAATATCCAATGATGATGGCAATGGGGGTGATGAACTCAAGACACTTGAGGGTTATGGGAAGTCTACACTCAGTGAGGAGCTGGGGGGTGATGTTTTGTAGAAAACAACAATATTCACACAAACACCTCTCCAGAGCAGTGTGGATTCTAGAGATGAGAATTCGGGGATTCAAGGTGGCTAACGCTCCATTAGGACCATTGGTGAGCTATCAGCTATGTAATGACCTAGACCCAGGCCTGCATAGCCTTAGCCACCACGTTTTCCAGAGCAGAAGTATCAGGTTACATTGGGTGCTTCTGCTGAGGAATTTTATGTGAATTTTAAGAACCTTGTTCATTGAGAGAAATGAAACAAGATAGATGAGTTATACGTGATGTTTATTTCAGACATTTTAATGAGACGTTCTATGGCATTATAAGAACTGTCCAGATTTACTGGAGACAAATAGAATTAATTATGGGAAGAAGTGAGGGAAGGGACATAACAAGGTCAGCCTCTCCAGGAAGCAAATCATTATATCCATCTCTGCCCATTCTTACAAACAAGGTTTATGCTTAAATTTCTGAACCTGAGCATTGCAGAAACCATTCTCAATTAAGAATGTGATTAAAATGCACCTACTATATATACACTTGTAAAAAGAGAAGGTATAGATACCTAAGAAAGATTTTCTTTGTCAGTACTTTGAATGAAAGATTTTCTAGTGAACAAGCGAACAAATAAATTAGATGGCAGGGTGTGCTGTAATTTTAAAAAAGCAGCACGAGAGAAAAAGATGCCATGCAACAAAACTCACTGGAGGGGTTTTTATTGGGGGGAACATAATGGAAAAAGCAGGGAGGTGAGGGGTAGACTGGCCTCTTGGAACAGGAGTGACAAAAGAGAAGAGAAAGGGAAGGGAAGGGAAGGGAAGGGAAGGGAAGGGAAGGGAAGGGAAGGGAGACAGAGAGAGACAGATAGACAGGCAGAGAAGCAGAAAGACAGAGAAAAAAAGGAAGATATGGGAGGCAAGGCCTATCTTTTAAAAGGGAACGTAGGGAACATGCACAGAAGGTGCCCACAGTTGCTGCAACTGAGGACATAACCTGTCAGGACCTCAAGGGCAGGTCAGTACTGATGCCTGAATATTAAGTGTGCCTCGGCCATTCAGACTAACAGGTTCTGTTGAGTCAACTTTATACTTCTCTGATATTAGAAAGCACACTGGCTTGTGTTTGAAAATTAGTGGCAAGCACTGGCAGACCTCACTGGTTCTTTTTTTTTTTGTGGAGAAATAAAAATGCCTAAATAATAGTCCAAAAGTATTTTAAGAAAATGTGTGTTTTTCTTTTTCTCTTTCCTTCCTTCCTTCCTTCCTTTCTTCCTTCCTTCCTTCCTCCCTTCCTTCCTTCCTTCCTTCCTTCTTCCCTCCCTCCCTCTCTCTCTTTCTTTCTGTGCTTTCCTTTTTAATTCTTAATGGATGGCAAGACAGCTCAGTGGGTAAAGGCACTTGCTGTCAAACCCAAGGACTTAAATTTGATCTCCTTAACATATATGGTAGAATAAGTGAGCCGACTCTTACAAGTTGCTGATCTTTGATGTTCATGTGAATACGTTGGTGAGCTTGTAAGCATGTGTGCATGCACACACACACACACACACACACACACATACACTAAATTAAATGATGTTCTTAAATTGGAAAGAAAACAAAAAAGGCAAAATAGATTTTGTTCATTTAAATCCATAATTTGATGAGTTTTGAAAAGTAAGTGTAGTCATATATCATCACTTAGGGATAAGGAACATTTAAAATTTCCAATTATTGCATGCCATCTGCAGATTTCTTTTGTAGCACAATCATCTGCTTCCATTTAATGCACCTTTTTTTCTAGAATTCTATTGTCTTTATAAGCTTCTTACCCTTAGCTTAATACCTATGAATTTTATCTATATTTTTGTTTGATTGTATGTTCATTTCTCTTGTTTGCGGAACGATATTTGGGAGTATAGGAAACTCATGATTGTTGTACTTATTCACCAATTGGTGGCCGTTGGATTATTTTTGGAGTGTAGCTGTTATGTATAACGTTTCTGGAATGATACAAGTATATGTCTATGTCTCAGAACTGAGGTGTCTTCACGTCTCTTCAGTAAAATATCTATGAGATAAATTTTCTGGGATAATTTTGATACTTCCAACATTTATTTATTTCATTAAGTTATTCACTTATGGTCTTTTGAGACAAGATGCTGCTGTGAAGTCCATGCTGGCTGAAACTCTTGACCCTCCTACCTCAGCCTCGCAAGTGTTTGTTTTATAGAAATGCATCACTGGCCTTGGCTCACATAGAACTTTTAAGTCAATACTCTGCTGAAGATTTCTCCTGGGCTGGGGCACTCATATTTGATCTCTCTCTCTCTCTCTCTCTCTCTCTCTCTCTCTCTCTCTCTCTCTTTCTCTCTCTGTCTTTCTCTCTCCTGGCAAGATAGTAAACTTCCCCTACTGCTCTGTGAACTCTACATCTGTTTGACATACTGACTCCTATGGTTCCTCTTTCAGGCTTCGGGATTTCTCCACCTTTATGCCCAGACCCTTGTTCAGCTCAAAGTAGAAGGGCATTCCACGGCAACCACAGTTGTGCCTCCTTCCTCTCTCATACTCTGACCTTCTGGTTTGAATTGCTCAATCTCTTGAGTTTGTACTTTTCTATCCCCGACTCACCTAGGCTTCTGTGTTCTGTCTGGAAACTGCCAGCTGACAGGCAACTGTTGTGAATGTGGAGCTCACTCGTTTATTTCTCTTAAGCTCAATCTTATTTCCTTTGTCTGCTGTTACTTCCTTCTCCACAAAAGTGTAAATCTGTGTGCCAGTTTTTAATTAACCACAATAATAGCATAGATAAATGAGCTGGAGAATAAAAATTCTACATCTATCAAACAGAAATATATGAAAATATGAGAAAAAACTCTAATTTAATTTTGATTCTAATGTTGAGTGTTGACTGATTTGTAGAAGGAAAAATTATAATAGCATTATGGTTAGTGATGAAGCCAGAGTGTCAAAATTAATTTAAAAATTAATTATCAACTATTTATAATGCATACATAAAAACAATATTATACTTTTTAAACACTTTATCTTAGCTTATCCCCTTTACAGCTCCACACTCAATGAAATCTTAGTTTTGCAGCTGTGAAAACTGTTGTTCAAAAACAAGCAAGTGACCTGGAGTCCCAAACCAGCGATAGCTGAAAGAGTGATGTTAATGTTAATTAGTTCAATACATAGGTCCTTAAGATTCACCTATTCCAGGCACAGGGTAGACTCAAATATATAAAGAATAAAGAAATAATTGTTGTAATCTCAAAATCAAGATCATCCATAGGAACATTCAGAATAATACAGGGTGCTGACATAGAAGATAGAAATGTAGGCTTGGGGTGGGGGAAGCCAACGTTAGGAAGAATCCAGAGACTAGTCAACACATAAGATGACTCAGGGAACAAGCATGCATGAGATAAGAAAACTGAAAGCCCAGAACCAGTGAGATGACTTAATTGTTTCAGGTGTCTTAGCACTAAGCCTGATGATCATGCTTCATCCCAGGGACCCACATGTGAAAGGAGAGATCAGACTACTGAGCGCTGTCCTCTGACCTCTAGTCTTGCCCTGGAAATCACACAATGCACTCACACCTATGTACATGCATGCATGCATGTACACACTTAAACATAAGTATAATCAATTATTTTGAAAAGAAAAAAGAAAAGTATCCAGATCTGAAGTTCTAGTCCGTGGTGCTTCCACATTTCTCCAGAGATATGTCTAACCATTTTCTCTCTTGAATTTGTGAAAAGGAGAATGTTTCCCAGTTCAATGCCTCCATGAATTGGTCTACCTAATGGTTAAAAAAAACAGCGATTCTTTATCTACCCACTCCTAGCAAAGAATAATACTGGTATGATACAGACTACAGTGCTTGATTGGCACCTCCACCATGCACATGGCCCTGGGATCTCCCCCAAAGAAATAATCTTTGTTTTTGTCAAGTTCTTATGCAGGTTTAGGAACTTTTATGATCTGATTTTTATGGGTATTCTTAAGTTCTCATTTGATTCCAGACACTGTGCAGAGTGCTACTGGGGAGACAGACATGAACAGAGTACATATTCTTTCCATAAAGCTCTGGTAATACAAGGAGATCATAGACTAGGTCTCTATGACTAGCTATATTAAATGAGGCTGAATCTTAAGGAAAACATTATTCCAGAAGTCATAACAGTAAGACAATGACATTGCTTAGAAAATAGCTGGAGAGCTTTATGTTGGAGGAAACTTTTATTTTTACTCTAAGAATCTTTGCATGTGTGTGCTGTGCATGCACACATGCATTCACGTTTGTGGATCTCGTGGAGGTCAGGTTAAGGACCTCAGGTGTTGTTTCTTGACTTCTAGCTTGCTGGAAAAAGGGTCTCTTGTGTTTCCATGGCTTATGCTAGGATAGTTCACCCTGGGGCTTCTACCTAGATTCCAAAACAGATTTGTGTCACATTATGGAGCTTTTCATGGATTCTGGGGATCTGAATTCAGGTACTCACTCATGTACAGCAAGCTCTTTATTCACTAGGCCACTTCCCAGCCTGAGGAGGAGACTTTCACAGGCTTGAAGAATGGTCATTTGATATGCAAAGAAATGAAGGGAACGCTTCCAATTACAGTAAAGAATCCATGGAGTAGAGGTTACAAATCGGAAAGCAGAGTAAGTACAGCAGCTAACTGACACATTTCAGAAGCCATAATATAGCTCAGGCTAACCTTGAACTTTCAGCCATCCTCCTGCCTCATCTTTGCAAGTATAAAAATTACAAAACTCAGTCACCCAGTCCAGTTCTAAATCATTTTGAGGAGATGATTGGTAACCAACTGTTATTTCACGTTCTAGTCTTTTTGGAGTTCCACATCACCCATACGTTCTAGAATTTTCTCTTTCTCTGGATATTATTAAAAACACTCACTATTTAGACTAACAAAACCATTCAGAATTTTGAGTAATTATACTACAAAGGAAGATAAATCATTTTAGTATATGATGTCATTGAAGATATGCTGTAGGACACTTTCAAAAATAAAGAGTAGCTTTTATAATTTTTTCTTGGTTGTATGCTGTTTAGAAGATGCTGTTTATCTTGATTATCAACCCTTGGCAGACACACACACACACACACACACGCACACGCACACGCACACGCACACACACACACACACACACACACACACACATATATTAAATGAAGCATAATGAATGTGTATGAGTGTGTGTTATAAATCTCTCTCTCTCTCTCTCTCTCTCTCTCTCTCTCTCTCTCTCTCTCTCTGTGAGTGTGTGTTTGTACAAGAGTGTGTGTGAGAGAAATTAAGTCAACTCAGAAATTCCATACATTACAAAGGGCAATTTACTCTGAAAAGCATCTTAGATTCATTATACTCTTGAGAACTGCCATTGTTGTCATAGACAATTACTGAACAATATTAGTACAGTCTGTTCTTGAGAAAACGAGCATGAAATGTTCTCCCAAAGTCTTGTACAATTATTGATGAGTAGATGTAAATTGAGGACATCATCCCTCACAACACACATGCACATACCAATGTTTTCTCAGAGGTTAAGGAGAAAAATGACACATATAACAGCCAAAAGACAGGTTGCCTTCAAAAAGTGATGCATGACATTGGAGAACGTATAATTGATGTGCGCATTTGTCTGGATGGTAAAATAACAACGCCATCCATTAGAGATGAGAGCTCTAACAACTCAGGCAGGGAGTTGGTGTGTGCTTTATAGGTCATCTGGGTTCCATTTGGAGCTACAGGTTGCTATTCCTTCTCCATACTTGAAAGCATTTAATGGATTATTATAAAAGGAGAAAGATGGTATGCAATAATGTTTTAAATTGAGGATCGGCGTGTGTATCACCACTGTGTGATTCCTAAATGAGAGCTTCATTTTTAAAATTCTCATTGGCATGCCTGAAAGTTTCCCAGCTCCTGGAGAAATCAAAACAATGAATTCAACAGCAGGGAAAAAGGTGGGGGAGCCCCAGGAAGGAACGGGCTTTATTTCTCCCTCCCTCCCTCCGTCATCTCTTTTATACATTATTATAAATTGTGAAAGTCTATCAGAAATGAAATGGCAGATCCAGCTAAACTTCAAAAGTGGTAAGTAAGTGATTGAGCCACGTATTTTAAAAGACATTTTGATTCAGAAAATGCACTATTAAAAAACAAAGCTTAAAGACACCAGAAAACAAGCCAGGAGGGGGAGATGTCTGGGTAATAATTGTGGGTGAAAATCAAATCAAACGCCAAGTCATCTGGAAATCCTGTCTGCTTTCTGAAATTGAGCTGAGCTGCAGGGTGGCAACTCCTTTCTGCATTGTTAGCCATGAGCATCAAAGTTTATTTCAGCTTTTAATGAGTAGCATTTGAGAAATGTAATGGAAGATAATTTTTCTGAATTTCCCTAAGGAAAAGCCTTAGTTCCCCTATGTAGCCAGCCCTAGATACACCAGCAAAATGTGCATAGCACATATGCCCAAGCAGAGATGCTTCAAGCTAAAACAGAAATGTATTGGGTTTCCAAAGGTGAATATGGTGGATCAGGTAGTACTAAGTCTATTAAAAAATACTTCATTCCAGCAACACAAGTGTCCAAACGATGGTATTTACAGGTTCACATCTAAAGAGCTGAAATCTTAAGATCAGTTTAGACCTTCTGGGTTTTAGAAATGGATGGTGGGGATATTTTGATGACTATCAATAATTTATATAGATTACGTATCAACCGGGCTTTGCACAACGTATCATCTGCTAAAGTGTGGTGTTGGATTTACCAAACATGGATTAATAGCCTCATGCTTCCAGTAAAATCACAGGAAAGAGCTATAGCTTCTTGGCAAGTATGTACCTTTGCTAGGTAGACTCTGTGGCATATATTGGAGTCTGTTGAAATGTGTCCGTTTTCTTTTTGTGGAGACTACTTACCTACAGTACAAGATCATTACCATTTATTGACATGTATCCCAGATGGAAGACTTAAGGAGTTGTTTTTCTTTTTTAAACATATTATAAATTGTCACGTGTTATATATTGCCCTTGATAGATTCTGAGGTATCAGTACCTCCAAGGAAAACAAAGGAATACCCACACCAAGCGGGTAAAATTTATAATCAAAGGCTATAAGTAGCCCCTTCTCAATTAAGGATGAAGTCAGTTTTTTTTAAATGTTTGTCAACTATTCCTATTTATGAGGCCTGTCCTGGAGTGGTTGATATACCCAGTGTCACCCTATTGGAGAAAACTGATTTTTCCCTCTCCCAGAATGCATAACTGTAAGGTCAGGTTTTAATGTCAGTTGAATAGAAGCAAATTTACTTAAAATTTTAATCTTCAGAGTCATGAAATATACACGGTTGATTTCATTAGCATGTCTATCTTTATTTAGTATTCATGTATACACACATGTATGAAGAAATGCTTGCTACATGTATGTACCCATACAAAATTTTGCACTTGATGCACAGTAGAATTTCTAGTCCTTAAATGAACTCATGCGCTTAAATTTCTTGATTCAAAAATGACTAACATTGAGGATGAAGTCCCATGTCCTTAAAATGCAATTTATTATCCTGATGACAATGCCTTCAAAAACTCACCACATTTTCTTTGGCATGTGTCTCTGTATGTGCACGTGTATAAGCACACATGCATGCATACACATAAGAGACAGAAGACAATTTGCCAAAGCTTCTCTCCTTCTCCCATGTAGGTCCTAGGGGTTAAATTCATGTTGCCAATTTTGGCACTAAGCACCTTTACATGCTGAACCATCTCACTACCCACTTTGCATTTTTCTTATGTAAGTAGACTTCCTTGCTCATGTCTTCAGAATGAGTTTGAAAGGGATGACTTTGAGAAAAGATAGACTTATTCCACAAGGTGGCATCTAATTGTCTCTATTTGATCTCTGACTTTAAAAAAAGTCTCTAATGATTCTACTCCCATTCTGTATCCTTAGAAAGTACCTAAAAGTACTTAGAAAGTGCATACATTTTTAGGAATCTAGTCTTCCCCACCACTGTAATGTATTTGAAAACATCCAGAGGAAGTGGAAAGATACCTCTCTAATCTGGATGCTCATGGGATTGTATTGCTAACTTCTCATGCTCCAGTGCCTATGTGCACCAGTCGTAGGTTGAAAGACAACAGAATTTGGTGTAATTCTCAATACCCTTGTCTCTAGCCTAGATGGAGACTGCAGGAATCCCTGAATGTGCCTCCTTCTGCAGTAGCAAGTGGATGGAAAACCAAACAGAATTTTTTTTTTAAGTTTGTTTCTGGCTCTTTGAATTTAAATCCTGATTTGGTGCTCTGATACTCACAGTCAGCTTTAATATGGAAGCCTGGATTTGTGGAATTGTGGCAGGTGAAAGAACAGAAAGAAGTGATGTCCAGAGCATATGGGGGCTGGGAGGCGAGGGCTCTGTTGTGGTAGAAGTCCCTCTGCTTGCAGTCAGAATAACTGCCATTCTAAACATCTGCTTTATTGATGGCACAGATGGTATCAAAGATCAAGGGGACAGTATCTTCTTCTTTAAGCAGTCTGCCTTTTAGTTTCTGCTGTCCTGGAATGCAGAACAATAGGTGGAATGACAGGAATAATTAAGAGATATAGCACAATTAAAACACTCTGGAACACAGGCTACACTAGTCAGCCACCTGTGACTCATTTCCTGACTTCCTCCCAGAATCCCTAGTCTTGTTCACTATTAACATTTACTGTGTCTGCAGGCTGGAAAGGATTCCATTTCTGTAAGGGCTAAGAGACCAGTTCCTTTACCTACCCAGGATCCCAAAGGTGAAATGTTTCTTTGAAATGAAAGAGGAGGTAAAAGATTTCTATTGTAACGTCACACTATAGTCCCTTCTATAGTGACTTCTGAGGGTCACGCTCTTCATTTCATGTGCTCTTTATTGTGCTGTTTCTACTCTGGTAATTCTGTCCTACTTGTAGCTAATCCATGCTTCTTCTAGCTTCTATTCTTCTATTCTAAAAACTCTTCTCCTGAGGAGCCTTGAAGCAATAAGGAGCTGAGCCACTTACCATGGCAACACAAAGATCCAAGGCCATAAGAGCAAAACCGTGACCAGACAGGGAAGGCGTAGTGACCAATGACAACTTTAAGACACAGATCCATTGTTAGTAGACAGTCCAGTAAAGAACAGGCATACTTTAAGGTTAATGCAAGGTTAGCTTGGGACAGCACTTTCGCATTTGCTGGCAGAGTGAATCCAGGACATTCTTGTTCTCTATTAGTCTGAGAGCTGTGGCTCAACAGCTTCAGATATGATGTAACTCTTGTCCTTGGACATCTGTAAGTGTCTCACGTGAGGTCTCTTTTGCCTGGATAATAACACTGACCCAGCTGTCTGCTAAGGAAGATTGCAGGAGGGAAGACGGGTAAATCTATACAAAGACCTGGTTGAGAGAGTAAGGGTATTGACTGTGATTACTTTCCTGCCAGAATCACACACTACCTGGGGGGAGTCATCCAACACCTGTAATGTGAGGGAAAGAGCTGGTCACACAGGAGTCTGCAACGGGGACAGCTAACACATTCAGAAGGTAGCATTCCTTATCGTCTTGCAGATAAGGCTGATGAGATGTGCGTCTCTGGTGACAATGTTCCTCATCCCTTGCTAAATGAGGTGTGTCCCACATGAGGTACATGAGATACGCATCTCTGATGGGTTGACCCCTGAAGTATGTGCTGAACTCTCACTGCATAATCTTGCAGTCTGTAGTACATTTCTTCATTGTTTTCTTAATAAAGTTTTAGCTATTGAATAATTTTTCATGAATTAACATTGATCAAAATCATTGAGATTAAAAGTGATGTATAAGTAGATGTTTTACTGATTTTTGCAGTATATATGTGTATGCACACACACACACACACACACACACACACACACACACACGTATATATGAGAGAGAGCCAAACATCAAATTACTACTAATTACCTTTTGCCAGAGAGTGGCATTTTCAAACATGCTACTTATAGTGCCAAAATCATGGAGTTGCATATATTTGGAAATAGAAAATTCAGTCATCATCAATACAGGGTTACATATGTATGTGTATACATATGTGTGCATGTATGCATACATAACTGTGTGTGGTATTATTGTTTATTATCAACAATGAAATGAGCAGGATAGAAAATTTGCAGGCAATCTGTCAGACTTGATGACATATGCTTACCATCCCAGGACTTGGGAGGATTAAGCTTGATGTTCACAGCTAGTCTGAGGCCAACCACACTCCATAGTGAGTTCAAGACCAGCCACACTACATAGTGAATTCAAGGCCAGCTATACTACATGGTAAGTTTAAGGCAAGCTTTGAACACATAATGAGACACTTTCTCAAAACAATAACAAACACCCTTGTAATCATTGAAAATTATGTTCATGTAATTGCATCATTTTTTCCTGTCAAAACAATTTAAAATTATTCTGTTATTCTGCCTATGTGCCCAACACCAGAATCATATTTGGATACAAATTTAACAAAAAAAATAATATTTTTTTTGGTGAAGATAATACTCAAAATTTACCCTAGCAGGTTTTGCATATAGAAAGGATTTAATAATTGTAAGACATTGTGTTGTGATCACCTCTAGAGCTCAGATTGTTATGACCCCGCGAAATTACCTCCTGTGATTTCTTTGCCTGCATATTTTTAGGCCAGCACAACGGAAATAAAACTATCTAAGTCCACTGCATGGAGACCACGGAATATGAACTGGCTGGATCAGGCAGGCTCAAAAGTTCTGTGCATACTCAAGGCATACCCACCCTTTTCTGAGCTGTACTCTTGAAGATACCTGAATTCTATTCCAGACGGCTTCAAGCTTGTCAGATGTCGTCATTAATACAATGTTTAGCAAATGCATACCGATTTTCTATTAGCCAGAGCTACAGTTCGACCCCAAAGCAAAATGGAACACAGCTCACAAGCTTTACTGCTTAGGATAACTCAGCTCTACTGTCAGGACGGCTCCTCTGCTCTCCTTAGGCACAAGCTAGGACTCAGATCTTCAGTTCTGAATCACTGGGTCTGCATCCATCCAAACGTCTGCCAGTTAAGAGACACTGCCAGTAATTCCCCTGTAGCTCGTCCCTGGATTAGATTCTCTGGAGCCTTTGCTCCTGCTGAAAGTCATTTTTTGTTCTGTCCTCTCAAAATCCTTGTCACATTTCATCTGAAATTTTCTGTGTCCAGATGTAAATATAACAAATACAGATAACATTCCTTTAACAACATGGAAATTGAGAAATCTTTGTAAGTCAGAAGAAAAAAACCTGTGTTTCCATTCAAAAGTTGTTGAGATATCCTACAGTGGCATAGTACATCCAGGTCTAATAGTTTTCAAAGGTTTTTTTTTATTTTTAATGAAAGAATATTCGTTACACTGGGGGTTTCTAAAATATTAATGCCAGTTTGGGAAAGTAGACAATCACAGACTGTGCTGACCAAAAAGAGTTACTATATTGGTTTTGTGTTCCTTTGGGGACCAGCATTCTACTACCCCATTTTTTTTTTTTTTTGGCTTGGGGATGGGCAATAATCTTGTTTGTGATTTAATAAAAACTGCCCTCCATTCGAAGCTTGGAGGGTGTAATCATGCATCTCACCTGACTCACTCATTAGTTTTAACCTGAGAGCCTCAGGAGCTGCAATTCTCGAGGTGAAAGAGTCGTGGCTTTCTGCACACACTCAGCCGCCCCTTCCCCAGCCAGAGAACTTGGAGTTTTATCAACCCAGTCTGATTGTAAGGGTGCGTTTCCTATAAGATGGATTGCAAGATTTATCCTTCTGGCTTGGATCTGGCCTGATCCCTCGTCCTTTTCCAACTCCCCTCGTCTGCCGTCTCTTTTCCATCACCTGCCTCCTCTCCAGAAGCCTCACTATAGAAGCTATATTTGAAGAAATATAGGAAGGCAGATAAAAACAAAAGCTCCTGTAAATTCAACAATAGATGATCCTCTGTCTCGCACTCGGTAGTTTCAAGAGACGGAAAGCAGTACCTTTACGGACACTTCATTCTTTTTATCATGAGGAGAGATTTGCACCTGTCTGGCTCTGAGATGTGAAAATACCTGCGAGCTTTTTGCAAGCCTTGCCAGACAGTTGAAGCAAAACCCCCACCAGAAAGCTTCCTTTGCGGGTGGAAACCGAAGGATTGTTTTAAATAAATCCACGGGGAATTTCAAAGGGTAGCGGTGATAGGTCTATTACTTAATGACATTTTCCTTCCTGATTTTTCAACACTGATGCCAAAATGGAAAGGTTCTTCACCAGAAACTATTCTACTATGATTTCTATTTCCAGACATAACAATGAGCTGAGAATGGGGAGGGCGAGAAGCTGGGGGGAAGGGAGGGAAATGAATGCAGGGTTTTCTACAGCAGCCATGTTACAGCCAGCACTAAATCCCAGGGGCTCACATTCTGTTCTCTTTCACTAATAGTACTTGTTTATGGGTACCCTGCATGTGACTGCCTGTCTTCATTGTGTCTTTGTTCTCCACAAACTGGAGCACCCCCTCAGAGCAGGATCACTATCTAACTGCAATGAATAATGCAATTTTATGATTAGATCCAATTGTTTTCCAGGGAGCTGAAAAAGTCCAGCCTCCCAGTGTGTTTTCTTAAACTCATATGTCTTAAGCAAACTAGTTACTTTCTCATGCAGACTTAACCATGTTCAAAGCACGTTCCTGTAATTCTCATGCAATACTCAGAACAATTGGTTGAAGTAGTTATTAACATCTCTATTACAGGTTGGAGGGAACTAAGGTTCAGAGAAGCTAAATGATTTGTCTGAGATTAGGGAGTGAAATTCTGATGCAGTTGAAACCATGAATAAGTCTGCTGATATCCAGTCTCAAACTCTGGATTCCACAGCCCAAGCAGAAAGTGATCCAGGGTAAATGGGAGGGGAGGACTGTCAGTGTAGCTATTTTACCACCACAGGGATAAATAAAAGCATGGTTATAATAGGCCCATCTCCCAATTTCATAGACGTATTTCTGAAAACTGTGTGTGAATGATGATGACCCCAAACTGCAAGAGAGACTTTTATATTGTAAACCAATTAGCTGTTCCTGGAGACCCCTAGCATGCATGACATAGAAAGACGCGAATATGAAATACTCCTTTGTGTCAGACAGATTAAAACCTTCCATGATTTCTGGGGCTAGACCTTCTAGTGGTGCTACTGTTGTAGATACTGGATAACTTGGGGATTGGTTGAAAGTTTCCAATCTTTCTCTCAAGGAGACTTGCTTTCCCAAGGCACATGGAAACTTTTTAAATGCTGACATTTAAAACCCCTCAAGCATCCCCTCGTATATTCATCTGTCTTTAGCTCCGTCACTTGTTGCCTACAGAGAAACCCAAGGGTAATAATGACTTCCAGAAGATTGGACAAGCCTAGTGGCAACTGCCCGAACTGTGCTGTGTAGGCAAGCTCATGGGGCATGACTATCCACTAGCTTTGGGTATGGGAGGCACTTGGGGGTGTCAGCGGTGCAGCACAGGTAAACTGATTGCCAACAATGCTTCATCTACTGCTACTGAACCTAGGGACCCAGCATTCCCTGTGTTGTTGACCATGGCTCTGCCTAGAAAGGTTTTCTCTCAGATTTCCTCTTCTATAATTGTATAAGATTTATTCAACTCCTTTTTAAACTCTTATTTTGATGAATTAAACTTACTTGTCCACCACTTTTTAAAATGTTTTTATTCATAAAATTTTAAATTGATTTTAGATACCTACCACAGTTTTCCCTCTCTCCTATCCTCCCATTCCCTCCCTCCTGCCTCCCTTCTCACCCATCCCCATCCAGTACTCCTCCATCTCCATTCAGATGGGATAAGGCCTCCCATGGGAATCAGCAAAGCAAGGCATATCAAGTAAAGGCAGGACCAAGCTCCTCCTCCCTGCATCAAGTCTGCACCAGGCATCTTTCCATAGGGAATAGGTTCCAAAGAGCCAGCTGATGCATCAGGGACAGGCCCTGGTCCTACTGCTCAGGGCCCCACAAAAGACCAAGCTGCATAACTGTCGCCCTGGTGTAGAGGGGCTAGGTTGGTCTCATGCTGGCTACCTGGTTGTCTGTCCAGAATTCATTAGTTCCACCAAGCTCAGGTCAGTTGTCTCTGTGGAATTCCCTGTCCTGATCTTGACCCCTCCCCCTCATATAATCCCTTCATCCTCTCTTCAACTGGACTCCTGGAGCTGGGTCCAGGGTTTGGCTGTGGATCTCTACTTTATTCAGGTACCAGGTGAAGACTCCATGATGACAATTAGGATGGTCCCCAATCTAATTACAAGAGAAGGCCAGTACAGGTACCCTCTCTACTTATTGCTAGGAATCTTAGCTGGGGTTTTCCTTGTAGATTCCTGGGAGATTCCCTAGCACCAGGTTTCTCCCTAACCCCTTAACGACACCCTCTATCAAGGTATCTTTTTTATTATTCTCCCCCACCCTCCTGCCCTCAGCTCAACCATCCTGATCCCTCATTTTTCTGTACCCACATCCCCTCGTCTCTACTCTCTCTCTCCCCAGTCCTCGTTTACCCAGGATACCTCATCTATTTCCTCTTCTCAGAGAGATCCATGCATTCCTCTTAAGGTCCTCTTTGTTACCTAACTTCTCTGGGGCTGAGGATTACAGCCTGGTTATCCTTCCCTTTACATCTAATATCCACTTATGAGTGAGGACATACTGTGTTTGTCTTTCTGGGTCTGGGTTATTTCACTCTGGACATTGGTTTTTTTCCCCCACTGAGTAATACTCCATTTTGTAGATAGCCCATATTTTCTTTATCTATTCTTCAGTTGAGGGCATTTAGGCTGTTTCCAGGTTCTGGCTATTGCAAATAATGCTGCTCTGAACACAGTTGAGCAAGTGTCCCTGTGGTATAGTTGAGCATTTTTTGGGTATATGCCCAAGATGTGGTATCGCTGCTGATCACCACTTTTTAAAAAGATGTATTTAATATTCATTTTATGTATAAGAGTATTTTGCTTGCACACACACACACACGTGTGTGTGTGTGTGTGTGTGTGTGTGTGTGTGTGTGTGTGTAGCATGTATATGTGTGGAACACATGGAAGCCAGAAGAAGATCCCTTAGAATTGGAATTACAGGTGGTTTTGAGTTGCTGTGTGAGTGCTGGGAAGGTAGGTAACTCTGGTCCTCTAGAAGAGCAGCGAGTGCTTTTAATTCCTGAGACATCTCTCCAACCCTCTGACAACCATATTTAAAATTTGAATTTCCACATGGCTAACCCATCTTCTCTTTACCTTTGTCTGCATTAATTTTTAATACACAGTATTAACCATTTATCTATACTTTTATCTTCACTATGAGTGCATATTTTTCAAGGTTTTTCTTACTGAATGTAAATTTAAATTTGAAAAGGAGCTTAACTTCCTCATCATTGCTGCATTCTGAGCATCCAAAGTGTTTGACAAATATTTTGTTGAGGAAATCAACTAATGAGTTAAGTAATGAATTTGATAATTATATGAAAATCAAATATTTAAAATTCCAAAGCTGTCTGCATGCAATACACAATAATAGCAAATATATATAGTTTAGTCCTAAAGAGGAAAAAGCCTGATAGGTTTTTGCATATTATATTAAAAAATTGAGTTAAATTTGACACTTTAATATGTTTGGAAAATAAAAGTACTGTATTTAGAAATACTTTTTATATATTTAAGAATATATTTTTGTATGACTGTTGGCTTTAAAAGACATTGGTAATGAAATACAAAGAATATGAACTGATATTGAATAAGGAATTTGTTTCAATGTGTACTCTATACCATTATTCTTTCTTCCGAATGCCTTCCTTTATAACATTTCATTTTTAACTTCCTATCCTTCCTTTTAATTATTTCAGTGCTAACGCCAATATATTTGCTTACAGATACATGTAATAATTGATAATGCTGATCTATTTTACCAGACTATCAATACATAATAAGCAAAGGTGTGTGTGTGTGTGTGTGTGTGTGTGTGTGTGTGTGTTTGTGTCTGCGGTGGCAAAAGAAAGAAAGTTCCAACCTAAACAATAGTATTACAGCTATACTCTCAGTAAGATATGGTGCCACCAAATCCCAGTTGCCTACACCAGGGTTATAGTCAGGTTTGCATTGGACATTTACTGAAAACAATTCAGCTCTGACATTTGTGGATACAATGCAAGGTTACATACGGATTATATATTAAATATTCAAATATTTAAAGGTCAAAACCAGTGCAGCAGTTTGAGTAAATTATGCCTTTTACTGTGGTCAAAACACATTCAAAATGATATTTTTTGAAAAAAAATATATCAGGACACATACATAAATAATTGAGACAATTAATCACATAATTTTGCAAAATGTTATGGGCAGGCAGTTGTGATGGTTGTGAGCATCCTGCTAATTCCTGCACTCTCTAGAATCATGAATGGGAAGAAGGAGAACAGAATCTTCGGACTTCTGGGAAACACTGCTATGTAATGTAGGGATAAGCTTATGGTTTGAGACTTACAAATTCTGTTCCATGCAAGGGACTGTGCCTTAAGTGGCAAGGAGTTTCTGATGTTCCTTAGAAAATTTGTTTCTTCTGTATTGAGATGTACAGGCCTTACTTAACGTCATGGCCCATGGCTCAAGTTTCTCTTGGCAGTTTAAAACACACTTCAGAAGAGAAAGATACTTCAGAATAGAGGTTTATACCTTAAGTCTTTTTAACATTTAGTTTGAAATTTGTATTTCATTGTATATCCCCAGGGCATACAGGTAGATGTTTTAATATTTACACATAGCAAAAAGACTGTCATAGTAGGTCAGATTAGCATAGTGGCATAGACTAACCTCTTTGTGTGTGGGAGAAGATCACCTAAAATCCAGTCTCAAATGTTAAATGTGTAACGGAGCTATTGGTAATTATAGATCTCCATATCACACATCAGATGTTTAGAATTGCTCATCTTCACAACTGCAAATGTGTACCCTTTGATGTGTATCTCTCTACATAAACAACAGCCCAAGTGTATCAGCCTAGTGATCCCCAAACCTGCTTTAACTTCAGATGACCTTGGGATTTTCGAATGAGTAATGCAGAGGAGCTAGAAGTCTGGGACTCAGAGATGATTCTGATAGATACTGCTCCTTCAGTGGTGGACAGCAACATCGATGCTCACATTGTATGTCCAGGATCTCTCCATAACAGTCTCTTCAGAAACAGTGTGCAACAAGGAGTAGGTATTGACGAAAGTTAGTTGAATTCATGTATCTGAAGTGCTGCATAAATCTGATGAGATGTAGAATCATGGATTATTTATACTTCACCTTTTCCTGGTGATTGATGAAAATAAGTTGCCAAGGCCTGTTTGCAGTTCTTGCTTAATAAGTTTCTTCTTTTGTAAGTCTGGAATAGAGCTGGAAAATTGGAGCTCAGAATACACTTAGATACAGTCTTCTCACTAATTCTGAATCATAGCTACTCTTTCTTTGGTTTATGTCTACATAAATGCAAACTTCCATTTACTTTTATATATTCATGAAGATATTTTGTTATAATCTTATAGGTAGCTATTGTCCAAGCTTTTGATGATTCTGATAATAGAAAATAGAAAGTTTGCATTGTGGAATCCTTACCCTTCACTGGTAATTCCTGCTACACTTACACAGATCATCTCAAATTCTTTTCTGTCAAATACCCATCTCACCACCATCTTAAAATTTAAGGGATCTTGATGTGCATAATTCAAATGATCTTTAAAGAGTTGGACTGAGTTAGTTAGTTTTAGTTAACTTGACACACACTAGAGTTACTCAGGAAGAGAGAATCTCAGTTGAGAAATGGACACCAGTAGCTAGCTATCTGTGGTGTGTCTCTAGGACATTTTCTTGATTGATGTGGGAGGGCCCGACTCACGGTGGGTGGTGCCATTCTTGGGCAAGGGACTTGGGCTCTATAAGAAAGGTAGCTGAGCAACCTAAGAAGATAAGTGCTCAAATGTCCAAGAGCTTGTATTAGAAGAATGCATTTTTGAGCAGCTGTATGGTTGATTTTCAAATAGTAACACCAGGTATGGTGGGGCACGGCTTTAATCCCAGCACTCCAGAAGCAGAGGCAGGTGGACCTCTGAGTTCAAGAACAACATAGTCTGCAGGGTGAGATCCAGAACAGCCAGGGCTGTACATAGAAACTGTCCCAAACATAAACAAATAAGTCTCAAATAATTATTAAAATTGACCATGAAAAAAATTGTATAAATGTTTACAGGTGGAGAGATGGTATTATGTGCTTGGTCTGCTTTCTGTTGATGTAACAAAATACAGAAATCAACGTGGGGGAGGAAGGGATTAAAATCAAGGCAGGACCCGAGAGAGAGAGAGAGAGAGCAGGGATACAGTTCTCTTCTTTATACTGTGCTCTCACTAACTCTGTCTTTTATTTACCTGGTACATTGTTGCAATAAAACGCCCAATAAAAGCAACTTAGGAAAGAGAGGCTTACAACCTCAGAGAACACAAAGCATCAGGGCAGGAAAGTATGGCAGCAGGACAGGAGATGGTGTTTATGTTGCCTTCACAGACTGGAAATAAGGAACGGAGAATGCTTGGGCAAAGTCTGCTTTCTCCTTCATATTCTTTCTAAGTACCCATTCCACAAAATGGTACTGCCCACATTCAGGGTGGGTCTTCCCACTGCATGCCCTCAAAGACATGCCCACATGTCTTTTCTTCAGTGTTTCTAGATGCTGTCAAGTTGATGGAATTAATCTTCGCCTCTGGTCACCCAATCAGGTCTCGTACACATCCACAATCCACTTCCCGTTGGATAGCAATAGCCATGGAAGCTTTGCAGGTGTGTGATTGAATTTTCTTTGGGTGTCACTTAAGTTTCCCGCTAATTTAGAAGCTAAAATGAGTTTTCCATTGAGAGTTTACAGGCAAAAGTTCACAGGAGAGTCAATGGATATGTATGTTTAAGTCTTGTAGGGGGTCAAATCTGTTACTCATCTGATTAAAAACAATTGTCAAGCCTCATAGGTCAAGGACTGTCAGAATATTCCTATCTCTTGGGTAGTGGACACCATGCTTCCTGTTGCCATTGTGTGGTTTGGCCAGACAAATTTGACAGTACCAATGTGTCAGGGGTAATCCAATCTAATATTCAGGTTCTAAGATTAAATGCCAAGAAGTTTAAGTTGACTGTAAGACAGACCCTATTTTGTCACGATCGATAATAACAGAAGGTGTCACTCAAATGATCTAGAATTCTTGTTCCATTATTTACTGCTTATTGTGACTCATGCACATCAATTAACCCTACTGGGCCTTAATTAAAATAGGAATAGTAAAATTTAACTTGATATGGCATATGGTAATATTGCATTGGATTATGTATTTAAAATGTTTAAAACGGAGCCCTTGTTATGCTTTATTCAATGGACATACACTATCTCCAGTGAATTTTAGAACCCAGTACAAATTCTAAACTCATTTATGGACCTAAAGCTTTCCCCAGTATCCTTATTAGAAGCATCAGTGAGCCTTTCTGTCACTGAATAGATACTTGAGATGCCAATTCACAGGAGGGTGGTTGTAATTTGGCTCACAGTTTCAAGGTTTTATTTCATGGTTGGCTGATGCTTTGTTTTCTGATGTGGTGAGACAGAACATTTGGTACAAGATCATGAGAGAACAAAACTGTTTATTTCGTTTTATTTCATGGAGGCAAAAAGTCAGGAACAGAAGGGAAACAAGATGAAGCCTTCAAGATCAACTTCCAAGTGCCCAACTTCTTGAAACCAAGCTCACAATTCTACCACTTGGAAACACTTTGTGTGGACTGTGAATCTACTGGTGTAATCAGAGTTTTCCATGGTCCAATCACCAATTTAAGGTTCCACCTTTGCATGCTGCTTGCTTCAGGGGTCAAACCTTTGATTCCATGAGCATTTTGAGAGGCCACTTTCTATCCAAGTCATAGATGTAGAACAGGGAGATTAGTGTGTGTATTAAAACTTTTAGATATTCCCTCTGCAATCTTCCTGGATTGAAGTGCTGTGTGGCCTCACAAGAAACATAGTAGTTACTCAGTAGCTCTAAGGCTAAACTAAAGATGTGTAAATGGGAAGTTCTCGCCATTCTTCCCCATAAATGTTTAATTTGTCATGGATAAAATGAAATTTGTGACATATTATTTCAATACTGAACAGACAAAGAGCTTTTAGAAAGATTCCACTGAAATAAGATTTGTAATAGCCAGAACCTGAAAACATCATAGATGCCCCTCAACCAAGGAATGGATAAAGAAAATGTCATACATTTACACAATAGAGTACTATACAGTGGTAAAAGATAGTGACATCTTGAAATTTGCATGCAAATGGATATATCTGAAAAAATAGTATCGAGTGAGGTAACCAGACCCAGAAAGACAAATATAATATGTACTCACTCATAAGTGGCTTGGAGACATAAATCAAAGAAAAAAACCAACCTACAGTCTACAACCCCTGAGAACCTAGCAACAAAGAAGACCCTAAGAGAGACATACATGGATCTACATAGGAAGGAGAAAAAGATAAGTTCTGAGAAAATTGGGAGCATAGGGGTCACAAGAGAGTGGAAAAGGGGAGGGTGAGGGAGGGGGAGCAGCGAAAAATGTATAGCACAATAAAAACAATAAAAAAATTGTAAAAAAGAAAAAAGATTAGAACACACTGTATTTGAACAGTTTCAAAGATAGGCACATTGAGACTTGAGACTTGTGCTCTTTGAAAATGAGAGATGTGCATGAATCAGCTATGTGCTTTGTTGTTGTCGTTGGAGCCATGGTCTCAGCTTTTCCTGCCTTCTGCATTTGACATTTCCATGGCTTATTCATCTTGGTGGTTCTGCTGATTCAGTGCCCCCCTCAGCAGTCCTTGCCGTCATTCATTGACATGTCTGAAGAAAAGCTGACTGGGTAGAAGGTAAAAATGCTTTTTTTCCCCATGGTTAGATCTCACCACACGGGTTGAGGGTGGGAATCAACTCAAATACATTAAAAAAAGAAAAGTCTGGAAACTAGAGACTTTAAAGGTGGCATGGAGGCAGGAAATTAGTAGGGTGAAAAGAAAGAGTATTAATGAGGTGTGACTTTAAAAGTAAAGGGGGGAGACTTGAGATATTTAGATAAAGACAGGGGAAAACCAGAAAATAAACCTAGATACAGAATGATGCAAAATAGAATGGGGGAATCTTTGGGGATTTCAAGACTTGTAATTGCACCTACAAGGCCTTTCTTTGCAGTATAGAAATAAAGCAGACGGAATATTTGATAAAATCTAAAGTTTAAAAGGTGATAAACTTCTGATCAATACAAAGATAGAAATAAACCATAAAACAGGTTTTGTTTTTTTTTTTAATTGACTTGGACTGGGTGACGTCATTCTCATTAATGTGTAAGCAGAAAGTACTCAGTGTGAAGCAGCCTGAATTCTCAGTTGCTTTTGTTACATGCTTGAACACACTCTTGGCCCATGAGTAAAAATCAGGAAATATTCAATTCTCACTTGCCACAGAAAGTTGCAGAGAACGGCAGGTGTCCGGCAAAGTCTAAGAATCATGTGATACCATGCACTAATGATTGTAGAATAAATTAATTGTTTCCAATTTGCCCTAAATTGATTCCCATTCAGGTATTGTTTTAATTTGAGTATTTTTCAGTTTTCAACTTAGAAAAGTGTGAATGATTTTTATCATAACTCATTAGATGGTAGCATGTCTGTGCTCAGCGTAAAGAACAGAGTTTCACATACAAAACCTGTTCGTGTTTTTGTAATGTCTCCCAGTAACTATTGCTACATAAGAGACAAACTATAACAATTGATAATATAGACGTTTATTAAAATAAGAAATAATGATTTTTAAAAGAAAAACATTAAAATGCCATACACTTGACATTTACCTGCATTCATTCACAAAATGATTGTTAATGCAAAGATTTCTCTGTATTGTTATTTCTCTAGTGGAGCAGGAGCTGCAAGCAGCAGAAAGAAATATATTCTTAAAGTTTGGTGTCTTCAGGTTCAAATATTGCATGCTTTTCTATCAAAAGACAGTTAAGAATTTGTTATCCATTCTTTGCAAACTTAAGCAATTCCCTGCTAAGAGATGACTTTAGTTAGAGTCTCCTCGGTGGAATGTGTCCTCAAATACTACTGAGCATGTATGAAGTCAGCGTACAGGCTTGGTAACACGTGTGCATTTTTACGTTTACTGACCACACATATCTGCTACTTGCAAGCTGGTGGCGAAACTTCTCGAGTAGTTTTCTGCCACGGCTTCAGATCCTAACTGAATAGTACGCAGTACCCTGTACGGTTTGGTGAAATCCACACGGACACTGTGACACCATCTGCAGGCGCCACCGCCAGTGCCTTCGTTCTCATCCCTGTGCAGTCTACGAAGTATTCTGCCCTGGTAAACAGTTCACAGATTTTTGGTCGCAAGCTTATTTTTATGTTTTATTTTAATATTTTGGTAACAGGGTGAATTTTTTCACCATGAAGCTGCTGTAAACCACTGAGCAAAGCTTTCTTAGGAATTTAAATAGAATGACCTGATAGGAGCATGTGACTGCCTCGCCAGAAAGTTAGGTGTGAGGTTTTATGAACAGTTAATTGGTTTTATGGGTTTATGAACAGTTAACTGTCGCCTAAATTGTAGGTCTCCTGATACACATGACTGATTAAAATAACCAATAAATAATAAAACTTAAATTAACTCTGAAAATAACCAAGCTTCATTTAAGAGAATTTCAATATTTTGTTGGGCCTCGTGTGTAGTTATTATATCTTTTTAGTTTGCTCTGCTAGTAATGCCTGATGTAAGGAGTTAAAAATCTATTGAAGGATTGAACCAAGTCCAAGGATCAGGGCCTCTCCCCAAAGCAGACACCATGGGACTGAGACTTGAGTTCTGGGACAGGGAGGCAGTGTAGCCCTTTTTGCTGTAACGCTCCATTTCTTCACTCTACTCCCCTTGGCCTTTTCGTTTTCTGGGCAACATTGCCTCCACCAGTGAACTTCCTGCACTGAAAACTTATTCTTCAGCCCTCAGGACAGAGATGGCGCTCTGTCTGCTCCTCCTCTCTCCCACTGCCAAGACTTCATTATTTATTTACAGTCGCGCTCCCCAGGTGCGGACTGAAAACTCCTTGAGGACAGCACCCGTGCATAATGCATGAGCCTCACCTGGAACAGAACAGGCACTCCGATGTGTGCCCATTGAGCAAAATCACTCTGTGCTTACAAAATGAAATCGGCTCCTCTCTCTCTCTCTCTCTCTTTCTCTTTCTCCAGCAAAAATGAGGATATGCGGTGTGTTGTTACCTTGCAAGATAATTTAAAATTAAAAATATATATGGCTAGATAATGCATACACACACACACACACACACACACACACACAATTTGTCTGAAGCCTCAAACACTTAGAAAAGAGAACTTATTCTTCCTTTTGGGCGTTACCTGCCCAAGTTTGGCTTAGAAACTTTTCTGTTTGTGCTCCAGAAATGTGTCAGAACTATTGGAAATAGTGAATGAGAACATTTTCAACAAAGGATGTGACTTCCGTTTCCTGGTATTGTCTGGCTGATACTGTTTATGTCGTACTGATCCGTGCCCCCATCCCGTCCTACCTCTCAGTGAGTTGGTACGAGTGTCCAGGTTCTTTGCTTGCCATTGTCAGGAGCTTCCAACCCTGAGTTGGAACCATCTGCCTGGCCCACCCCAACCCCGGGCCAGTTATTTCCCTCTTTGGTCTAACCATTTTCCGGAAGGCCTATGAGCACTGCAGAGAGCCTTAACTTGTGAGAAACGAACCTTTCATAGCTCCTTTACTGTATGTGAGCGCGGCTGTCAGTCTCAAGACTCTGCCAATGGACTCTTTCCCGAGTCCACTAGCCTCCCACTAGATTACTGTGAATTTCAGGGCAAAAGCCCCAGGTAATATCACACACCAAGCACACGTTATTTCCTTTTTTTCTTTCTTGTCATTTTCTTCATTTCTGTTTCTGGTGAGCAGGCTTAGAAAGTTAGGTCAAGGTAAGGAGGCAAAGTGAGCCAAGTCCTGTCTGTCACACAGGGTCACACAGTTGATCAGGTTCTCACAGTTTCAGCCATGGGGTCACGTGCCACAAGTTCCAATTTCCAATGGCAGGTGTTCCGCAATCGTCTGTATTTCCACATGGTTGTCATAGAATAAGTAACCATTTTTGTTCTTGGATTCATTAGCTTCATAAAATAACATGAACTGAGCTAAAAATCCTAACCTTCAAGTGTCTTATATTAAAATAAATAAGCAGATAATTTGTTCTTTCCTACAATGTTTGTTTTCAAGGAAACATTTTGAATAATTTAGTGTTTGAAGTATATTTTTCCTGAAGGGAATTTTTCTCCTAAATTAAGACGATTGCTTGATATTCAATAGGTTGACTTTGATTCAAATATCTTCTGCATTAATGGAGTACACACTTTATGCTTGTGTCTACCTAGCCTGTGATATTTTATTAATTTACCTAGTGGAAACTGAAGTCTTTGTGGTGTGAATATTAAACAATTTTATGAATTCATCTCCAATTTCATCTTCAAAATGTCTTCTTTTCTACCCAACTTTATGATACATAGTGTTTACATTGTAATTCTCAACAAATATTTCCTTAAGGGAGCAAGTTTCTACACATAAATGATATAAATGGTTTCTGTGGCTTGAATTAGGTTTTCCTAAGGGTCAGACCCTAGAGTGTGTGTGTGTGTGTGTGTGTGTGAGAGAGAGAGAGAGAGAGAGAGAGAGAGAGAGAGAGAGAGAGAGAGCAAGCAAAAAAGTCAGGATTCTGGATTTAGCAAGTACAAACTGAGGAACCCCCAGCTTACCAGCTTGTCTTGTATTGAATCAGGAAAGAGCTGGGCTAGCTGGGAAGTCTGATGCAGCCCTGACACACAGGAATTGCTCTGAGTAGAAATTGACTAACCACCAGCAGAGAGCAGTATGGAGCCGTTTTTAAAGCAGGGAAGAGAGAGCCAAGGAGCCCAGAAATGGCTGGGGGAGGGGAAAGAAAAACTCTAAACACTGGCCAAGGCCTTGATTACATATTCTCTTTATCTATGCTTCTGTTTTCCTATAGAGATAGCATATCCATGCTTTGGATAAAAATTCACATATCTCTTCCTTCTGCTCTTCTTGCTTGGTTTTTATTTAGTAAATCTTTGAGGGTGTGTGTGTGTGTGTGTGTGTGTGTGCACGTGTCTGTCTGTCTGCCTTTCTGTCTGCCTGTCTGTGTACACATCCCCACAGATATATTTTAAACTAGTTCACGGTCCTGTCTAGAACGATTGAACACAAAGCTAAGTTGCATCCACAGCAGTTTGGTCCCATATAGGATATGTTAATCTACATTTTCTATGCTGCCTAGATAACCACAGCCTTTGCCTTCTTAGACAGCGATAGTGTGTCTACACCCTGATTTTCTCTAATGCTATCTCTTCAATTCCCCTTGGTAGCTCTCGGAGTTAGACGATGTTATTATATTGTTGATCTCAGTTTGGTTGAATTTCTATCCAGTTTAAATCAGGATCAAAAGCAGTGTTTGAAGAGTAAGCAGAGTGTGTGAACACAGAATGCACCCTCTCTGGCCCTGTCATACTGTCTTCGGATGAGTGTACTTTCATTTAATTAAATATTCTTTTTCTGTATAAACAGAAACCTTTGTTTATGCCAGTGCCCTGCCTGCAAATAACACAATCTGCCCTTCTTGTTCTTCCACCATCGGCACGAAATGCCAACCTTTGAGTCACAGTAGCCTTGGGCATCCAATTGAGGTGATCTTTTACAAAAGCTGGGGCTTTGCTTCTGTCTGTAGGGATGACTGTATCTGAGAATGCATGCAGACCAGAAAGGTTGGTGTCAAAATAAAAGGAGGCTCCGAGGAAGCAGAAGGAACGCTCCCCACAACAGAGCCTTCTTGTCTGCAGCACTGGCGATCTTACTCTCCTGATTGCTGGGCATGTCCTGCAAGGCATGGGTCAGGGGAGTTAGGAGGCTTTTCTCTCTTTACTATGGGTTCTTAAATAACAGCCTGAAATTCTCAGAGATGGGAGTGAATTAAAAGGTTGGCCGACTCCTTAAGGCCACCTTCCAACCATGTAAGCTCTAGACAGCTTTTCCAAGAAGGGAAATGTTTAGAACAAAAACGGGTCATCTCCTAGGGCACAACAACCTAGATTTTAACGAACGATGCCACGGTATTTTCTATCAAAAAGGTTAAACTCATAGGATTATATAAAAACACTCGCTTTAACCCTGCTAACCTGTAAAGATTTCACTCTGCTTCATTTATCTTCTCTCTTACCCTATGCTAAACCATCCCTGGCTTCGATGAAAGAATCATGTCTCCATTCATTTCCTATCTTGCTGAATTGCCTTCACATTTCCTATCATCTGCGCATAATCCCATCCTCTCCATTATTGCCTTAATACCAAGAACAGCACAAGATAATGGATAGGCATTGTAATAACAGTGTGGCCTGGAGGAGCCCCTCCAGGGAAATATCTTTGATGCTGGTGGAATATTAATGCATCCTAGGTCCGCGATCCTCCTCTTTCACTTCATCTTCTGTTTTCTAAACTACATAATGACTTTCATATACATGACAAAAGCATTAGAACAGAAAAGGCCTCGCTGATGAGCAGCAGGGCCGTGTGATATTAAGGAGTCCTATTCTTACTTCTTTGTACAGTTTTTGACCACCATCTGAGACTGTGTGTGCAGGTAATTTCCGATTTGAATAGATACCAGCGAAAAGAGGCATAATCATATTGTGTTAATGCAAATGCCCATCAAAGGCACTGCATGAAAATAAATTAAAATATAATTCTTCAATAACGCACATGTCCATAGGATGGTTTGGGGCAGATTAAAAACAAACACCTTGATATCACTTAGACAAGGGGGTGGGTTGTTTTCAAGGAGGTTAATCAGCAACAGATTATGAACGAGACAGTAAGTGAAAGCCACCTACATCATACCTTGTGGATTGGGTTATAGTTGCAATTTGTTGTACATAATTTTTCAATAAAAGGGAAAGAATTGATTTTTTTTCTAAGCATAAATACTGCAGCCTAGAAAAATTCAGTAGCAAAAAAAGAAAAGATGCCCAGAACAAGACTAGCAGCATCTGACCGTATACTTTGGTTGTCTAGGGTGAGGTAAGGAACTTTTAAGACCTACAAGAAATGTGATTTTCAAACTCCCATGTTCCTTCCTCCTTCCTATTTTGTTTATCTTTCCCTTTGTGTGTGTGTGTGTGTGTGTGTGTGTGTGTGTGTGCACGCGCGCGCGCTAGTGGCCATTGTATTATCTGCAAAAATGTTCACTGTAAGCTGAGATGCTCATGAAAAGATATGTATCCAGGGCATCTTGAAAAGGCATAGATAGAAAATGCCCCAGACACTTTCCTTAGCTTGAAAGAATGCATCACAAGGCACAGTATACATATAAAAACATGAAAGTTGCTGTGGAGGCTTTTTTTATTTTGTAGATAATTTTCTATTTCTTTAAATGCTATAGTAAGAGTTGATATCTAAAATTCTGTCTATTGAAAATACTGCTCATACTCAATTTATAAAAGGTCACCGAGAAGTGTAATGAGGACATTATTTTCTTCTTTTGGTCTTACTTTGGGTACTTCCTTTGTTTTGAGTCAGTGAGTATTATTAACTAGTGACAAGTACCATGTTGGGGAGTTGACAGTAAAGAGAAATAATGTAGACATGTTTTACCTGACTTCAAGTAGCTCACAGTCTGGTATCTAATGGGCAGAATTTCTGATTGTTTATTTATTAGGTAAATACATATATTATGGGTGTTGGAGGGGTGACTCAGTGGTTAAGAGAGCTTGATCTTTTTACAGAGGACCGAGTTCAGTTTCCAGCGCCTAGGTGAGATGGCTCACAGCTACTTGTAATCTAGCTCCAGGGAACTGCATTTCTGGCAATGGAGAGTATCTGTCCTCACAGGTGAAGCAAACTGTTTGCTGGGATGTGGCTATCAGTTGAGTAGTACCCTACAGCTCCCAGAGAAGAAAGCAGAAACCTGAGCTGCTATAACCAGTTAGAATATATCAAAACAAAACAAAAAAACAAAGTCAAAAGCTGAAATACAAACAGATCTAGCAGAAGAATCCAAACAAAGATGTCTACACTGCAGCAATCAGATAATATGTTTACTTTCTTTGTTTCCTCATGTATGTGTGTGTGTGTCCGTGTATCTGTCTTTGTGCACACACGTGTTCATGAGTATGTGGGATGTATATCTATATGTGTATGTTTATGTGTTAAAGATGCACATGTTTGGGCACATGTGTCTGTACAAGTGGCAAATCTATATATGTGTCTTTCAGAGGCAAATCTCTGAAGTTGCTCCTCAGGTATCACCTTCCATTTGCACAGATTTTGCTTGCTTTTTTGTTTATCTGTGTGTCTGAGTTTATTTTTGTAACAATCTCTCATTGGTCTGGAACTGGACCAGGAGGCTACTCTGGCTGTCCAGATAGTCAGGGATCCCCCGGTCTCTAAATCTATACCCTTGGGATTAAAAATGAGTGCTCTCACACCTGCTTTTTTCTAAAAAAAAAAAAATGTGAGTTCTGGAACTTGATCTCAGGTCCATGTGTGTGCATGGCAAATACTTCATAAACTTATGTCATATTCTCAGCTCTCCATCTGTGTTATAATAAAAAAATAGTGAATGACATAAAACTCAGCCAGGATTTTAGGATAAGAAAGAATTGGCTCTCTGAGGTCATGCTGTCATTCAGGAACCCAGGTAGACCTGGACAGCATCATGTTAAGCTAAAGAAGTGAGCCTCATACATACACAGATCACATGTTTTCTCCTAAACATGGGGAAAAAACCAACAACAATGAAAGAAAAGTGGAAAGATTTTTTGGGGGGGGGGAAAGCAAGGGGACAGTAAGAACGAGAGGGAAGAAAGCTAGATTTCTAGGGTTTGGAAATAATCAACTCTTGCTGATACATGCATGAAACTGCCACAGCAAAACAAGGCATTCTGAACAATTAATATACACTAACAAAAATCTACTTTTAAAAAGAAATAGTTCTAGAATTTTTGTGTCAGCTGCTCTGGCAAGTGTGAAAATCAGGATTGGAAAGGAGGGCCCTGCAGTCCACGGAGAGCACACTAGTGTATTTTTCTCATCACTGGGATGTAAATCTCTTGGCAAAGGGGAGAGCCTTCCCTTGTTTCTTATCCCAGGAGCGTTGGTTCTTAGAAAAGCTGTGTCTTAATTCAATTTACAGGGCTTCATCACAAGCTGGCTCGGAAGCCATGAAAAGGATCCTGTCTTCAGAGAGCTGCCCAGAGTTAATGTGAAATTCTCAGCTCCATGGAGGAAGCTAGCGCCTCTGCTAACCTGTCACATTGCACTCTGGCCACTGTAACTCCATGGAAAAGCAAGGTGGCAATCACTGTGTGGTAGAGATAGCAACATCAGAGGTTAAGGATGAGCCAGGAAAGGGAGGGTTCCTCAAAACCAGTCCTAAGAATGAGAAAGGCTTTAACATGCAGCTTCATGTAACTGAAATCTGGAAGCCCAAGGTCATCACTTTAAAAGGCATTAGGGACAATATTATTGATGTGATATTTTCTCTTCAGAAGTCCTGCCTTGTGACCTAGACAGATGTCACTTGTAGTGTGAGTGGTAATGAAATCAAATGCTTAAGACTGTGTAGTTTCGACTTGGCTTAATGGCAAAGTGTCCAAAGAAATTCCTTTCAGTATTTTCATTTTTTGGATAGCTTTTGTCTATCATTTCTCTGTTGTGGGAGTGATAAGTCATGACTGCTCCTTTTGAAGTCAAAAGTCACCCAACTTGTTTTGCCTCTTTCTTTCTCTCTCCTTTTATGAGAACCCAGAGAAGCAATCTCTCTCTCTCTCTCTCTCTCTCTCTCTCTCTCTCTGTCATCTATCTATCTTCATCTTCCTCATTATCATTATCTATCACCCATCTCTCTGTTATCTAGCTTTCTATCATCATCATCATTATTATCATCATTATTTATTTACCATCTATCTCTCTGCGTGTCATCTATCTATCTATCTATCTATCTATCTATCTATCTATCATCTACTTATCATCTATCTATTTATAGACATATCTATCTACCTACCTACCTACCATCTATCTATCTATCTATCTATCTATCTATCTATCTATCTATCTATCTATCTATCATCTACTTATCATCTATTTATAGACATATCTATCTACCGACCTACCTACCATCTGTCTATCTATTATCTATCTATCTATCTATCCATCTATCCATCATCTATTTATCTATCTTTCTATCTCCCTACTATCTATCTATCATGTCTACATCTACCATCTATTTATCTATTTTATCTATCATCTATATCTATCAATCAGCTATATCTATAATCTATTTGTCTACCTTATCTGTCATCTATATTATATATCTATTTATTTGTCCTCTCTCTATCCATCTATCTATATAGCAGTCATCTATCTATATTTATGTCTGTCATTCTCTCTGTTTCTAGTTCTGTCTCTCTTTCTTCATCCCTCCACTCTCTTGCTTTGTAGTATGCCCTTTCTCCCACAGAACAAAAGTCTTTGGAGAAGAAGTGGACACTCTTTGGTGTTCATGTGACCATGCTCATAAGACCCTATAAAAGAGGTAATATTATTATTATCTCTGTTTGTACATGAGGAACCGGAGTAAAGCAGAGGTGGAGAAACTTGTCCAATTCGCACTTTGGAAGTGACTGAATATGCATGATCTGATATCCATCAGACAATGCTAACTTTCAAAGTGTATCAATATGTTCACATCAGGATTCTTTCTAAAGTTGAGGTCTACAGTGTGAGAGGTACCCACTTAGGTCATTGGAATCCCCATCATTTGGTAAACTATGTGTCAGAGCTTTTGCCTGGGAAGACACAATGTGCATGCTCAGGCACACTCACACACATACATACACACACACACACACACACACACACACACACACACACACACACACCTACTCAACCCAGAAATGGAAGCCAAGACATTGAGGAACTACTGTACCTTATTGGAGTTACCAAGGGCATATGAGTTAGGAGATGCTTACAGGAGCAGGGATGACTCAAAGCATCTGCATTATGGAAAAGTCCACCCTAACATTGGTGGCAATGCAGAAGCTGCAATCGCAGAACACTCTGCACAATTTTCAGGCAGGTGAAGAGTAAAAGTGTACTCCAGGCAGCTTGTCTTACTTAAGCCCCTTCTACCAAATGCTATTTATTCCTTTTATAAAGTCCATAAATCCTATAAATCCAGGGAAGGACCTTGGAGAGTCTGAGAATCTTGCAAGGTTCTACTCTTCCAAGTACTTGGCTGACATTTTGCATACCCTCTGAGACTCCTGAGTGTCCCTCTTCCTCCTGGAGGGAGTATTACAAACAGGAGGCAACTGTTGTAGCATAATGACTGAAAGGAGCTGATAGGATTTGCTGGGGAGTGACTTGTGCCTTTCTTCAAACATTTGAAGGATTTAGAAGGAGATAGGACATAAGAAGAAGAACTAAGCCTGTAGGCAGGAAAGATCTATAGAGGGTGGTCTATCGTAGTTAGTAGAATAAGGGATTTTCAAACCACTGAAGCTGTCTTGAATTAGTTCATGCAAGAGTTGGCAAATTCTCTTTACTAACAGCCATTATAGAGCACCAAGCCAAATGTAAGGGACTCTTCTAGGAAATAGCCATGAGGGACCAGAGCACACAAATCCCATGTCTTCAGGGAATGTCAATTTCAGTCAAATGGGTTAAATAAATATAATTCAGTATATTGGTGCAATGTAGTATGAGCGTGAATATCTAAATAAAGTTGCTTCCTTGAGATACATGCTTGGAAGAGAAGTAAAAATATGTGGGTGAGAGTTACTCAGAGAAACGTGCTAATTTATGGAGAATTAACACAAATATATTGACACAATGTTGTTTTGTCAGAATCTTTCATAAAAAGAGGAACAGTGACCTATATTAGGATGCTGGAAGAGAAGATTTCAGACGAAGACATGATGACATTTAAAAGTCTTAATGATTGCATGTTCTGTGGGTCTTAAGTGGCCTGTAGCAGATTTGAGTTGCCATTAGAGAAGGTTTTAGAAGATAAGGTTAGAAGAGATGGAGGCAGGACATGGTAAAGAGTGGAAAGCCTTCGAAGTAAAGTTTAAAATGACTTATTGAGAAGAAAAAGAATTTGAGAAGAGGAAAGATTATATTCAACTTGCTTTTATAATAAATCAGTGCAAGGTTGGGAAGATGGTTCAGTCCGTAAACGCTTGCTATGTGCTATAAGAGCTTAGTTCAGTCACCAGACTCACTGTGACATAGCTGGGCACTGAAGGGTTGATGACCAAAAGCCTCAGGGTAGCTGAGAACCCCCCTACAGGATAGCTGGCAGATTGATAACACCTACCGACTGTTAGGAAGCTCTGGACAAGGTCAGCACACCATCTCCATTGGTGTTTACAGATTTGAGATTGAGCAGCAGAACTGCAGATTGACTATTCCACCCCCAAAGCTCCCTCTTCTGTCCTATAAAACCCAGGTCCCTGTGCCTCCGTGCTCAGGCTCCATTCCTTTGCAGAAACAACTACCCTTCATCGATTGAACAAAGGATGACATGCTTCTGTTGAGGTTCATCTCCTTTTCTTTTCTTTTCTTTTCTTTTCTTTCCTTTTCATATCTCTCAGTCAATCCCAATCAATAGGAACTAAGAGTTGTTCATTGTAGATGGGGAACGACTTCATAATCCCAGTGCTAAGGAGGCAGAGACTGCCAGATCCATGGGACTTACTAGCAGCCATCTAGCCTATCCCAGTGAGCCTCAGGCTGGTAGGCTACCCTGTGTCACAAAACAAGGTGTACAGCACCTAAGGAAGAATAGCACACACACACACACACACATGTACATGTGCTTGTTTATACACATGTGCATGAACACACACATACCTCCATACACATACTTAAAACATGCATGTGCACATACACACATGTGTGCTTACACACATCTGTACACATATACATAGACATACACACATACCCGCAAATATATACACAAACTGAACTTTGCTTTTTTGTATAGAAATTATGTATAGTCAATCTAATTTGGATATTATTGAAGTACTAAAATCGTGGCCTTATACCATAACCTACTTGTCATATAATCAAAGATGTTCACTGTCTCCTGCAAATTAGACTACTGCTCCAGTATGGTCTCTTCTTATTTTAAGATGTGTGATTTTACATTTCCTTTCATGTTTCAAACTCTTTCCCAGTCCTAAAAGAGGCCATGAATAAAATTTATATTCATGTTAAAAAAAATAAATGTAGAACTGGAGATGTAGCTCAGCTGGTGGCATTCGTGAACCCCTGGGTTCAGTCTTCAGCACCACACACCTGTAGCCCCAGCACCGGGGAGGGCGTGGCAGAAGGAGCTGAACTTCCAGTCTGTCCTCCGCTGAACAGTGAGTTCAGGACAACCTGGGATACATGAGACACTGTCTCAACCAATCAATAAATCAATGCCCAATAAATAATTAAAGTGGGTCTAGAGAGAAAGAGCTTGGCTGTGAAGAGTACATACCGCTCCTACAGAGGACCTGAGATGAGTCTCAGCGGTCAAGTCAAACAGCCCACAACCACCTTTAATGACAGCTCCCGGGGTGCTTACTCTCTCTCCAGATCTCTACAGCCCCTGCACTCTCATGTGCACATACATAAACACAGATGTACACTCATGACTAAAAATGAAAATACACTCTTTTTTTGTAAAGACACACAGTATAGGGGCAGATAAAATAAGGAATTCTCTAAGAATAAATTTTGCTTATTGTATACTGTAATCCAGTATATATAACTGACTTTAAAATTCTTGAAAATTTCTTTACTAGCATGTAATTCAAAATAGGACAAGTCCATGGAAACCATTTCTGAGTATCTTTAGGTACTGTGAGAGTGACCCTTACTCTACAAAGTTGTTAAAAATATCAAAAGATGCTAAACAGCTTTGAGATATTATGTACCTTAAAGTACACTGTAATTCAATTGAAAACACTTTTTAGATATTTTAGTGAAGAACCAAAACAATTACATGAACTCTGATTTGTTCAGTTCTTTTGTGACAAAAAATACCTGTATAATTTAAATGTATTCTTGGGAAGATGCATTCTTGCATACGATGTGTTTTGATTACATCATTTCCTACCTTTCTACTGCCCACTCACCCTGCACTCCCCACAGCTGCACTACTTCCTAACTTCATTTTTGTAGCTCACTGACTTCACTTAGTGCTGTCTATGAGCACTGAGTAGGGCCATCTCCTGGGACACGGGCAAGATAGCTACCACCCCAAAGAACATTACTCTACTCTACAGCAGTCATCATTGTTAATAGAGCTTCACCTAGGAGTGGGGACGAGGGAGCTCCTTCCTTATCCATGCTGGAAGCTTTGACTGACCTGATCTTATTCGAGTCTTGTGCAGGTAACCACTGCTGCAGCAGATGATATGTCCTTCACTCCTAATTTACTGTGTAAGATATAGAAATATCTATATCTAATTATAGGTATTCAATGTATATAAAGAACTGACATGATTCAGGAAACTATTTGTTAGTGTATAGAAATTTGAGTTTTCAATTACTTTAATGATTTTTAAATCTTTGGAACAATGCTATAAGTTGGGTTTAGCAGGTAACTATCAATAGTTCCCTTTTAAAAGAAAATGTGGATGTTTAACTTACATGATTTGTACATCCTTACCATATTCTCTTTTTTTTTGCATTAAAAGTGTGTGAATTTGTGATGGATAACAACTGGATCTATGCATTTCTTTCTTAGCATGTCCAGAGCTAGAAGTTTGCTTGTGATCCCATATTCCTTACCAGTGCATTCCTGGTTGAGATGCCTAGGAACCAGTAGTAAATACACAAGGAGGAAGGAAGTTCTATTCTGCCTGGGAAAGCGCAGGTCAGTTAGCCCTCAAGGGAATCTCCTAAACCAGAGAGTTCATCATAAAAAGGTGAATTCTTTATCCTCATAGTAAGAGAAGTTCAGTAAACCCAATAGAAAATTTAATTCATTGTTGCATTTTTAACGTAGAAAAACATAGAATCACGGGTGTGACAGTTTCATTCTATAGAAACTGATACGTAAGCCATTGAATGGAACTGTGAGTACATCAAGGCTGTAGATGTAACTTTAACAGAGTGGAGATCTCTGTACCTACTGCCTTACTTAAGTCTGGGAATGTCTACACAATTTGAAAAGAGAAGGAACATAGTAGGGAGAGGTTAGGAAAAAATATAAAGTTAGAAGTGAAAGAAAGAATCCCCAGACTGGAAAGTATTCGGATCTGTGACATCTTGCACACATATATGTGTGTGTGTGTGTGTTTCTCCTGAGAGAAGACAGACAAAGCGTCCCATTTTGCCCTGTGAAGACTAATCTATCCTCAAACACAGACAACATGAATCCATGACTTGACAATAAAGGAAACGATCCATTTGTATCACATGTTCTCTAGTGATTTGATGGTAAAACAATAGTACTTACACAGACAGGAGAGTTGATGATTATCATTGGCCTGACTGGATTTGAAGACCACAGAAAGTACACCTTGAGGGTGCTTACAGAAATTTTTACCTAAGGATGGAACTTTACCACCCCGAACCTGGGCAGCACCACCTTGTGAACCGTGAGGCAGCAGGAGCATCCACATCGACATCCCTCTGCTTCTGTACTGAAGATGTCATGTGACGGGCACATCACCTTACCCTTGCTGAGCCTTCTGTGCCCTGATGGGCAGTTCTCAAACCTTGAGCCAAACAAATCCTTCCATTTTCAAGGTGCTTTGTTCAAGTTTTTTTTTCCCACAGCAAGAAAACTATAATAACTACTGTGCATTACATAAAATGTAGTAAATAAACTATTTCAACATGCTATTTGACTATTAAGTATACTATGCTATATTATAATTCTTAATGGATAAATAACCTTATTTGCATAATTTTAAAAATAAACACGACCTCCATAGACAGCAACAACACAGCCAGATATTACTTGGTTGCAGCCAGCTGAGTGAGGGCGGGACCAAAACCCATCATTTTGCGGCTTTCCCCTCACAGACAGGGTAGTCAATTTTTCTTTCCACAATGAATCCACAGACCCTTGCTGTGTTCAAGCAAACTTCCAGTATACAAGATATTTAAGTTTCTCGGAAATTCACTGATATGCGAGGTAGCACACATCTCCTGAATCTCTACCACACCCATCTGAAACAACGATCCTGAGAACATTCAGACAAAGGATCCATTTTAAAGGACCTCAGTAAGAAGCTTATTGTGGAATATACTCTTCTTTCTTTCCTTCTACTCATATACCTAATAGTGCTGTAATTAGCAAGAAGATGACTTTAGATCAATTCCAGCTAAACCAGAACATGATTTTGAAAGTTCGCCACTTTTTCCCCAGCTGCCTTAAAATGACTTTCTGCTATTTCTGTAGGTAGACCACACGTTACATCATTTTACTTTCAGACACATAAAAATTATGCATGAACAAATCCTCTAGGTTTTAGGTAATGTCACATAACAATTGGAAGGCGGTACATTTTAATGGAAAATGAAACGTCTCTTCAAACAAGCTCTTATACCATCCCATTTCACAGTGCAACTCTGGACTATTTAAGTAATCTAGTGGTCTTTTTTGGGGGGGAGTGTTCCACCATTTCACAGTGAATAAGTCGACTGAGCAGTCTTTTAAAAATGTCTAGTCTATCAACAACCTGTGCTAGATAATGGAAAAATCTATCCGAGACACTCAAAACCCAGCTGAGCAGTCTACTGAAAAATTCAAAGTGGTAGGTAACCAAAAACTTGGTGAATGACACAGGAATCATAGATTTTCCTTGAGGTTAGTGATTTTGAATTCCTCTCTACCCCTAGAGGAGGAAAGAAAGTAAAATAAGAGCCAAGAAAATCTTTCCAAAGTCACATCTAATTAGGGCTTGCTCAAGAACCAGGTCCCATTGATTTTTTTTAACACTTTGTAAAATGTTTCTCAAATGCAAACAAAAGAAGCACAGTGTTGTCTGAATTAGTTGGGTGTGTGTGTGTGTGTGTGTGTGTGTGTGTATTGAGAGAGAGAAAGGAGAGAGAAATAGGAGAGAGAGAGAGAGAGAGAGAGAGAAAAACACTCACACTAAGTACTTGTCTTGAATACTCTAAACTAGAAGTGGTAATTCATTCATGAGTACTTTCTAAATTTCCATGACTACATAACTCAAAGTCTTGACTATTAATGTATTCATCATATATTGGTGTTGTACTAGCGGCACTTGAAAACTGGTTTTGTTTTGAATATGGAAGAAGTTGTCCAAGAAAGAGGTGCTGTTGTGGCCAAGGGTTTTCACTATCATCTTAAAACGTTAGTTCTGTGTGTCGGATGCTCCTAGCTTTTGGGAAGACTGGTCATTTATTATCTATGTTCTGAGGATATCTGTCCTCCTTTACTTTATCTTATTTCTAAGTGGCATGTTCAACTACAGAAAAATCAGTTATTTCTCTGATGATACTCTAAGACTGGTGTTTAACTTCAAATGCTCAAAAAGGACATTTGAATCTCCAAATTATTTTAATGTAAAATACTCCCTATTGAAAATGTAAGCAAGCATACATCAAATCATACTGATGCATGCTTACTATGTAGTTATATATCTACATTAACAACTGCCTTTAAAGATGAGATTCTGATATATATTTTCTCTACTTTTCCAGACAGAAGTGTGTAGTAAAAATACCAATGTTCATGTTCACTTTAAATATTTTATTTGTTTATTTGCTTTATGTGTGTATGTGTCTGAGTGCAAGCATGCTGCTTTGTGTGTTGAAGTCAGAGGACAATTGTTATTTCTCTCTTCCCACCACGTGTGTCCCAGAGATTGAACTTGGGTTGCCAAGCAGCAAATGCCTTTACCCATGGAGTCATCTCATCCACTCTGATGAGTTTACTTTAAACCATAAATGTCAGATTGGGATTCAGTTAGCATAATACATAAACATTTGAATTTATTATTCTCTATTTTGTCAAATTTTATTTAAAGATTCTCTATATAAATCTTTTACTTCCAGTTTTATTCTGTGCTATGAATAATATCTGAAGTATAAATTTGGAAATATTCATAAGCATTATGTCTGTGACTGTCTACTTTATATTGTTCATAAGAAGTTTCCATGAGAATCTTCTCATGTAAAGTTTTTTATATCCAAATAGCTTCATTTAAATAGGTCTAGAAATAGTTCCTCACGAATGAGCTAATATATATTTAAATAATATATATTTACCCCTATTTTAGCTTTTCCTCAAATATTATAAACATGTGCAGTTTTTAAGGTTCTTGAGGTTAATTTGAAAATAAAGGCACAGAACAACCCTTGGAAGATACCTCATTTTTCATGGTGATGTCAATCAATTCATGACACTCTATTGTCTACACAGCTTGAGTAGTACCTCAACAGGAAGGCTGAAGGCGTAAGTCACAAACAATCCCACACCAGTTTTGAATTATGATTAATAGAATGGCTATTTATTCAAAGGGGAAAAAACTTACAGATTACCGTCCCAAACAAAAGACCCTCTGGGTGATCAGGAAAGGAATCTAGGAGCCGGAAGGGGAGCCGGAAGCCAGAGAGAGAGTGGAGGACAGCTTTTTTAAAGAGAGAGAGACCACGCCCCAATGGGCTGGTATCTCAGCGGCTATTGGCTGAAGGAGCGGAAGGAGCTCCCACAGCAGAAGGCATTGCAAGAGACTTTGATCCTGAACATGTTTTAATGTTTATATTATCATCATTATCATTGTTTAATTATATGTATGTGTGTGTTTGCATGAGGGTATGTGCATGTGAGCACAGATGCCTGCAGAGCCCAGAGGTAGTGGGTCACCTTGGAGCTGGGCTTATAGGCAGCTATGTGCTGTCCAATATGGTTGCTGGGAACAGAACACTGGGCCTGTACCAGAACAATGAAAGTTCTTAGCTGCTGAGCCCTCTCTCCAGCTCCCTAAACAATTTAAAAGAAACCATTCTATGACTTTTGATTCCCTCAGCTTCTGAGACTTAGCTTGCCTCTTACCACGCTGTTTTGCTACCACCACTGAGACTTCCATTGTCCTTTGAAGCCCTCTCCAGTTTAATTCTCTCCCACTTAAGACCTGAGTAGGGAGAATGCAAACGCTAAAGCCACGGAGAAATGAGATATTGTGATCAGTTTTGCCTTTCAGGTCTGTGTTTGTTCTTCTCATAGGAGACAAAAATGCAGTCATGGCAGATGCTATGTGTCACAGTCAAATATTTTGGAAGCATTTCACTTTTGGATCCAGTAAGTTCCATGTGTGGTTCACTCCTAGGTTCCCTGAAGGTTTTGAGATTATGACGTTCTTTTTTTTTTTTTCATCTTCCATGCCATATATGGGATCTAAAATGCCTCCAGACTTTGTTGAGACTTGATCCCCAGCCTGTAGTGGTGTTGGAAGGCAACAGAAGTTTAAGAGGTAAGGCCTAGTAGGACAAAGTTCAGTATCTTTTGAAGGGAACACTAAGACCCTCTTTGTTCCCTGTCTCTCATTTTCTTCTGGCTGTCATGAGGTAGTTGTATCTCCTGTCCTGTGCCCCTGTCAGACGTGCTGCCTTCCCACAAAGACAAATAAGTCAAGCAACCAAGAATGAAGATTTCTGAGACCATGTGCCCAAATCTACAGAGAATGGGAAATCACATCTTTAGCACAGAGAGCAAAGTGATTCAGAAATAATTGGTAGGATAATTTTGGAAAAATTATTGTTCTTAATGAAAAATATAGAGAAAGATTTTATGAGTTATTGTGATGGTATCTGTGACAGTAGGTACAAAAGGTTATCCAGATGCCCAGCGACCTGAATCCAGCTAACGAGAAAAGTATAATTAAAGAACATACTCATGGCCATTATATCTGGCTTCTTTTCTTCCATGTTGTTGCACCTGAGAACATCCAATTTCTGAACTTTACACACTGGGATAACTGGATAACTCTTCAGCAATGACAATGGGTTTTAAGAGCATGACCCATAGAATTAATTGTATTGATGTATCACAGTCCCAAGTTTGTTTAATCCCTGACAATTCATTCAGTAACTCAGATTCTGTTAAATTGTCTAGGCAAGAACTAGGGTTGACGAACGTGACTCCTTCAACTCTGGGCATTAAGAATATTCGATTCTTGAAAATTGCATAAAAATTGAGTCAAAATGTTTTGATTAGAGACAACCACTAAAATTTAGTGAGTTCACTGCCAGTTGAAAGGAAAGTCGAATTCTAAAAAGTTTCAGACAGAGAAAAGTACAGAAGTTGTTTTCTACAAAGCTAAGCGCCTTAGTGTCAAGCTTCTTGGCGAACCCCAGCCCTCATCATTTTGTTTAGCAGCCTGCCACTGCTCTGGATTCTTTCATCCACAAACACTTGGGGCTTTTGCCCTCAAACCCTTACATTCTTGTTATGTTTGCTCTCTTGCATCAAGAACCTAGTGCAACTTCTGTTTTCCCTGTAATGCTTTCTTACCTAAAATTGGATGCTTCTTCCTCAGATAAGAGCGAACAGAAAGATTCACGTGTTTCTTGTCTGCCACTGTGGTCCACGGAATCTTTCCACTTTATTGTACATCTCTCTTTTGCTTTCCGTAATAAAATCAGGCAGTGGGATTTAACCTAAAACTCAAGAGCCTCATGCTTCATGTTGAGACATTTGCACTTAAACCTTAGCATCATATGTGTTAGAAGCATTTGCCCTTGTGGTTCACGTACTGTGGGTAGCTTTTCATGACACCTTCTAATAAAATCAATCCAAACAGTCGTGACTAATTTGATTTTAGTTAGGTTACTAGTTTCTTCCCCAGCTAAGTTATATTCAAATTTTAGTGAACTAAAACTATTAATCACTTTCTTTCTTAATTCTTGTCCACTGTGATAGACTCACTAATCTTGCTATTTCATCATTGATTGCTTCTATCTGCTCATGGAAAATGTTGAATAATGTGGATTTATCAAAACAAAGAACAACTAGAGTTACGAGAAAATCATCATTGACCTATGTACATAGCACATATACATCATTTTCATTAAAAACAACATAAAACATTAAAAACAAAAAAACCATTAAAATTGGCATAATTTTAATCTGACTGGTTTAAAATAACACTTTTAAATTCAAGAATTCAAAATAATTTCATGAATTCAGCTTTTTCTACATTATGTTTTCAATGAAGTCACTTGTAGCGGTCACTCCTATTTTCTTTTGTTCTCATTAAATTTGCAGGTATTGGGCAAATAAAGCAGTAATTTGTAAATCCCAATTAAAATGTGTCCTTGGCAGTGAGGTTTGGTGGTATATGCATACATTGCCCGTGTGTGTGTCTGTGTGTGTGTTGTGTATATACACACATATATATATTCCAGATTGACAAGGAGGATCACACTATAGGATGAATCAGACCTTGGACCTATAAAATGACTCACAGAGACAAACTGTTTGCATTCTTAAAAGCACGTGTCACTGGGAGAGTTTTCTCAGAGATAAACTGCCCTTAAATACTTTCTCTTACTTGAGTTTAGTGATGAAGTTCAGGTATAAAGTATCAAGTTTTGATGCTTCAAGTTGTAATTCTGAGTCATAATGTAACCCAAAACTTTGTTTTCTATCATGTTAAAGGGATTTATGTTAGTTTCAATACTAGTTTGAATCAGAAATTTCTCCAGTGATTTCTCACTTTATATCAATAAAATACTTTGTAAGTGGTAAGAAGCATTCAAGCATTCATCTTGATACTTGATACTGTGTATCACTGTTGAGCAGAGACATTACTTCCTGTTTTGTTTTGTTTTGTTTTGTTTTTTCTCTAACCCCATGTCAGAATGCCAAAATGTTGTTTGTTTTACTCTTTTTATGTTCTGGGGGGCCTGCCCCCCAGCTCCCATATAAATCACACATGTGGAGGCTTATTCTTAGTTACGAACACCCAGCCTTAGCTTGGCTTGTTTCTAGCCAGCTTTGCTTATCTTAAATTATCCCGTCTACCTTTTCCCCCTGGACCTTTTCCTTTTCTTACTTCTGTAATCTTACTTTCATTCTTACTCCATGGCTTGCTGTGTGGCTAGGTGGCAGGCCCCTACTATCCTCCTCTGCTTGTACCATCTTGCTCTTTCTCATCTCTCCAGATTTCTCCTTCAATTTATTTTGTCTGCCTGCCAGTCCTGCCTATCCTTTCTCCTGCCTCTTCATCGTTCATTCATCTCCTATTAGACCATCAGGTGTTTTAGGCAGGCAACAAAACACAGCTTCACAGAGTTAAACAAGCGCAGCATAAACAAAAGCAACACATCTGTCCATCATTAAACAAATGTTACACAGGATAAATAAAAGTAACACACCTTAAAATAATATTCTACAACTTCCACAGTATCTCTTTATACTATCTTTCTAGTTTAGTGACGTTTATCATTTTTTGTGAGAATTTCTTTGATACAGACTTTATTTTATTTATTATTTATTATATAATAATATTTATTCTATTTTTTTAATTAAATTAATTTTTAATGTTTTACATCACAATTGAAATTTCCCCTCCATCCTTCCCTCCCATTCTCTCCTCCCCACTCTACTCCTTCTCTGTTTCTGTTCAGAAAGGGGCAGGCCTCCCACGGGTGTCAACAAAGCATGGCATATCAATTTGAAGTAGGACTAAGCTCGTCCCCCTGTATTAAGGCTGGGCAAGGCAACCCAGTATGAAGAATAAGGTCCTAAAAGCCAGTCAAAGCATTTGGGACAGGCCCTGCTTTCACCACTAGAGTCCCACAAGTAGATCAAGCTACAGAAGGGTCACACGTATGTAGAGGATCTAGGATGGTTCCATGTAGATTCCTTAGCTTTAGGTCCAGAGTCTGTGAGCTCCTATGAACTCAGGTTAGTTGTTTCTGTGCATTCCCTTGTGATGACCTTGACCCCCCTAGCTTATACAATCCTTCCTTTCGCTCTCCAACAGGATTCCCTGATCTCAGCCCAGTGCTTGGCTGTAGATCTCTGCATCTGTTTCCATCAGTCACTGGATGAAGGCTGTCTGATGACAATTGAGGTAGTTACCAATCTGATTACAGGAGGCCAGTTCAGGCTCCATATTCACTAATACTGGGATTCTTAGCTGGAGTCCTCCTTGTAGATTAGTGGGATTTTCCCTACTACCAGGTTTCTACCTGACTCTAAAGTGCCTGCCATCAAGATTTTTTTTGACAATTAAATAAAATGGATTTTATTTTTTTAATTAATAATTAATTAAAAATTTCCACCTCCTCCCTGCCTCCCTTTTCCCTCCCTCTCCCCACCTCCCTCTCCCTCTCCAGTTCCAAGAGCAGTCAGGGTTTCCTGCCCCTTGGGAAGTCCAAGGTCCTCCCCTCTTCCATTCAGGTCTATAAAGGTGAACATCCAAACAAACCAAGCTCCCACAAAGTTGGTCAATGCAGTAGAATAAAAACTCAGTGCCATTGTCCCTAGCCCCTCAGTCAGCCCCCATTGCCAGCCACGTTCAGAGTGCCCATTTTGATCACATGCTCCATCACTCTCAGTCCAGCTGGCCTTGGTGAGCTCCCATTTATATCAGTCCCACTGTCTCAGTGGGTGGACGCATCCCTCGTGATCCTGACCTCCTCGCTCATGTTCCCCCTCCCCATCAACCCACCTTCCCAACCTAATCCGAGTTCCTAACCCTGTAGTCCTCCAATTTATTCAGAAGATCTCGTCTATTTCCCCTCCCCTGGGAATATCATGTGTTCTCATTCCCCTTAGGGCTTTCATTGTTACCTAGTCTCTCTGGAGTTGTGGACTGTAGCATGGTTATCCTTTACTTTACAGCTAATATCCACTTATGAGGGAATAAATACCACGTTTGTCTTTCTGGGTCTGGGTTACCTCACTCAGGATAAATTGTTTTTTAATTCTACCCATTTGTATTCAAATTTCTTGGTGTCACTCACTGTTTTCAACAGCTGGGTAATCCTTCCATTTTGCAAATGGACCACATTTTCTTTATCCATTCTTCAGTTGAGGAGTATCTAGGATGTTTCCAAGTTCTGGTTATTATGAATAACACTGCTATGAACCTAACTGAGAAAGTGGAGTGATCGAACACCATTTGGAGATATGCCACAGAGTGGCATAGCTAGGACTTGAGGTAGATTGAGTCCCAATTTTCTCAGAAGCTGTCATACTAATTTCTCTAGTGACTGTGCAAATTTTCACTCCCACCAGCAGTGGAGGAGTGTTCCCTTGCTCCACATCCTCTCCAGTATAAGCTGCCATTAGTGTTTTTGATCTGAGCTATTCTGACTGGTATAAAATGTAATCTCAGAGTCATTTTAATTTGCATTTCCCTGATGGCTAAGGATGCTGAACCATCCTCTCTGCCATTTGATTATTCTGTTGAGAGTTCTCTGTTTAGGTCTGTACTCAATCTTTTAATTGGATGATTTGGGATTTTGATGTCCAGTTTTTGAGTTGTTTATATATTTTGGAGATCAGTTCTCTGTCAGATGTGGGGTTGGTGAAGATCTTTTCCCATTCTGTAGGATGTCATTTCTTCCTATTGACAGTATCCTTTGCCTTATAGAAGCTTTTCAGTTTCATGAGGTCTCATTTATTAATTGTTGATCTCAGTGTCTGGTGCTTTGTTGTCTTATCACTCTACCTGGAACTTTGAGTACTGTATTGAATAGACGTGGAGAGAATGGACAGCCCTGTGGTATTGGTTTGACTTTCTATGTAATTTAATGTTGGCTGTCAGCTTGTTGTATGCTGCTTTTATTATTTTTAGGTATATTTCTTGTATCCCTGATCTCTCCAAGACATTTATCAGGAAGGGGTGTTGGATTTTGTCAAAGACAATTTCAACACCTAATGAGATGATCATGTGGTTTTTTTCTTTCAATTAGTTTATTTGGTAGATTACGTTGTTAGGTTTTCATATGTTGAATACTCCTTGTATCTCTGGGATGAAGCTCACTTGATCATGGTGAATGATCTTTTTGATGTTTTGGTGGATTCAGTTTCCAAGTATTTTATTGAGTATTTTCCCATCACCATTAATGAGAGAAATTGGTTTGTAATTCTCTTTCTTTGTTGAATCGTTTTGTGGTTTGGGAGTCAGGGTGACGGGGGCCTCATAAAAATAACTTGGCAATGTTCCTTCTCTTTCTATTGTGTAGAATAATTTGAATAATTTGAGGAGTATTGATATTGGCTCTTCTCTGAAAGTCTCATAGGATTCTGAGCTGAGACCACCTGGCTCTGGACTTTTTTTTTTTTTTTGGTTGAAAGACTTTTAATGACTTTTTCTATTTCCTTAGGTATTATAGGTCTATTTAAATTGTTTAGCTGGTTTTGCTTTAAGTTTTGTATGTGATACCTCTCAAGAAATCTGTTTATTTCTTTTAGATATTCCAGGTTTGTGTAGCACAGGTTTTTGAAGTATGATCTAATGGTGTGGGAAGTCCTTCTGTCTATGTGTTCCTTTTACTGTTTAATGAATAAAGAAACTGCTTTGATCTATAGCGAGACAGAACTTAGCTAGGCATGGGAAAATAAACTGAATTCTAGGAGAAAGAAGGCAGAGTCAGGAGAAGCCATGTAGCTCCAGCAGAGACAGATGCCAGAATTTTACCCAGTAAGCCATAATCTTGTGGCAATACACAGATTAATGAAGATGCGTTAGTTTAGGATGTGAATTAGCCAGAAATATGCTTAAACTATTGGCCAAACAGTTTTGCAAATATGGTTTCTGTGTGATTATTTCAGGTCTAAGCAGCCGGGAACGAGTAAGAGACATTTCATTGTATGGACTGCTAAGTTAAACCAATATAAAGGTATCTTGACTTCAGAATAGTCTAGATGTGTTGATTTGGAAAAGAGGTTCTGCTTTTGTTTCCACAGAAACCTATGAAATCCTTCCAGACTAATGTGGTTCTATGGACCAAGATTCCCGAAAGTTTGCTCTGAATACCCCTGAAAATACTTCATCCAACAAAAATCCTCATAAGCTTCATTCAGTTAAATTTGGGGATTTGGGGATGATAATAAAAATTTCTTACATTTGGAAACTTGTAAGTTGTAGGTTGCAAAACTAATTTCTTTTCCCAGTAGTCATAGAATAATTAAGGAGTACTAGCTATTTTCCAGGCCATCAAGGGGAGCAACTCACAGCCACGTGAGCAATCCTCTGATCCCCAGACTAAGACCTTGGTTAGGTCACAAAGGAAGAGATCAGCTTAAGCCACTCATATGCTGTTCTTTTTTAGTCAATGTTATTGAAATTTGATTTTTAGAATACTTTTTATTTTTATTTTATGTGTATGAGTACTTTGCCTTCAGGTGGGTTTGTGCAACCTGTCTGCCTCTATTGACAAGAGAGGTCGGAAAAATGCATCAAATACCCTGGAATTGAAGTGAAAGGCAATTGTGAGATACCATATGGGTTCTAAGAACTGAACTTTTGTCTTTTGCAAGAGCAGCAAATGCTCTTAACTGCTGAACCATGAGATAGCTTTTAGAAAAGTAAAATGCACTCCACTAATTGCATGTTTTGATGAATATTGACAAATATATCCCCATGTACTTACTACCACAATCAATCTAAAGATTATTTTTTGCTACCTAAAACACCCATTTATGGCTCTACATAGGAAAATTCCTTCACCTTTCTCCTTGACACAGGCAACCTGTATACTCAGCCATACTTTAAATCTGAAGAGTTCATGAAGCATAGAGTTATACAATGTGTTCTTTCTGTATGTCTGGATTATTTTAGCCAATGATTCATACATTATTATATTTACTAGTGTATTGATTTCCTAATTTTAATACTAACTTTCCATTGTGCACCTATCAAAGTTAACTACTTTTGTAATCAATTGAGAAACATATGCGATGAATACAGTATTTCAACTATTGTAGATAAAGCTCCTGTGAACCGGGCACTCATGTGAAAATCTTGATGCTACCATTTTCCAAAGTACAGTAGCATCATTATATACTGCCTTCGTTTGGGTTTCTATTGCCGTGAAGAGACACCATGACCATGGCAATTCTTGTAAAGAGAACATTTAATTGGGGTGGCTTGCTTACAGTTTCTGAGGTTCAGTCCCTTATCATCATGATAGTGAGCATGGTGGCATGCAGGCAAACATGGTACTAGATCTGAGAGTGCTACACCTTGCAGGCAACAGGATGTCAACTGACTGTTACACGGAGTAAAATTTGAGAGAAGATTCCTCAAAGCCTTCACCTATAGTGACATATTTCCTTCAACAAGATCACACCTCCTAATAGTGCCCCTCCCTTTGGGGGCCATTTTCTTGCAAACCACCACATATACTCATCAGCAATAAATGAAAATTACAGTTGTTACCTGCTCTTGTCTACAGTTGGATATATCTAACCTTCTTATAGGAATCATGCAATAGATGGAATTTACATTTACTTTGCTTTTCTTAAGACAACTGATATTGATTTTTTAAATGTTATTGGCTCTTTTCTGTCTTTCCTGTGACTGTCCATTCAGTTGTCTGTCCATTTCCCATCAAGTAGGTTTTTTCCTATTATAGAATTGTGACAATTCAATATGTATTGAGTGCAACTTCATTTTTATGTCCATGTGGCCTGAGTATTTGTAACACTTTCATTGTCTTAAAATATCAGAAGGTTTTAATTATGAGGAGCTCCATTTTTTTTACAATACTTCTAGATATTATTGACTTAACAAGTGCCAGGCACTTTCAAGATTTACTCTCCTTTCTGCCATTTATTTCTAAGTATTTAATTGTTTTACGTATTCTATTATTTCAAAGTTCTGGTTTAGTTAATTCTGTATACTATATGAAATAAAGTTCAAAAAATTTTTGGTAATCACGGCTGGTCCCCTTTCCTTTTTCATTCTTCTTCCTCCTCTCTTTCTACTTATTCTTCCTCTTTGTCCCATCTTACTTCCCATCCCCTTACTTTTTGATTTTATTTTCATCTTTGTTTCCAAATATGGATGCTTCTTTTTCTAGTACCATTTATAACTAATATCACCCATTTAATTTTTGATTACTTTACCATGCAAAAAAACAACCAGTTGACATTATGTGTGTAAGTTTGTTACTCTTACTACATGCTTTATTTACCATGTGTCTAGGTTTGGCAATATTAACTTGCCTTGACTATCTCAGCTGTAATAATAAGTATTAAGTCAGACAGGAAGATCTTAAACCTTACCACTTTTCCCCTTCAAAAATCCAGTTATCTGTTAATACAAAGATTTTAGAAGTAGCTCATCATTTTCTACAAAATACTTTTTTTTTTTAAGATTTGGTTAGTGTTACTTTTGCTTATATCTCTATTGGAGAGGAATGTTCTGCTTTAAAAATGGTGCCTGAAGAACCTATTACTTCTTGCTCTATTACCTTTTTCTTAGCATCATTTTGTATTTTTCGAAGTATAGCTCTTGAAGACACTTAAAGTTTGTACATGGGTATCTAGAAAGTATTGCTATTTCTGAAAATGACAGTTTCAAATGTTTAAAAAGTTCAATTTTTGTCATATATAAATTTAGAAGGGGCTATTGCAGATAATCATAAACTTTTGTCCCTATGTCTAGAATGAATATTGCTCCATACTTAAAGCCTTAATAAAATTTACCAATAAACTCATATTTTTCTAAAAGTCATATTTAGAAAATTTTCAGCTATGAATATAAGCTTATAAATGCATCAATATTTACATCATTTCTTGTGTTGACTTAGGTAATCTGTGTCATACAAAAAAACTGATCTGGGAAAGGGGCAGGGATGGCTCAGTGGGTAACAGTGCTGGGATGTGTAAGTCTGAGGACCTCAGTTCAAATTCTGAGTGCCCAGGTAGGAAAGCTGTAAGCACATCACTGGAGTGGGCACAGGTAGATTCTGGAGGCTTTGGCCAGCCAGCCTAATTGAAACAATGAGCTTCTAACTCAGTGAGAGATTCTGACTTATGGGACTGAGACAGAGAACTAAGCTTCTGGTGTCTTCCTCTGTTCTCAGCATGATCATGCACAGATGCCTGTACCTGCACACACATGTGGGCAGTGTGTACACATACACATAAATACATTTTGAACATTTTCATCTTGTAATTTATTTTGTACTTCTGTTTTATAAAGACCATGATGCTTCTTCATTAAGTTTTCAATATTTTAACTTTTGCACTGATATTTCCTTTTTTTATTCCTGACGTGATCATTGGTCTCTTCTCTGTCTCTTCTATATTATTGTCTCTAGAGACATCATTTTCACTGATGAAGTGTGAGAGAAATCTAGATTTTCACTGACACCTTTGCCATTTTCTATTTCTCTTCTATTTAAGTTCCTCTTTCTGCTTATTGTGGATTAAATTTTTATCTGAAGGTAGAAATTTTGTTCACTAAGTTGAAACTTCCTTTTTTTCCCTCTTGCAAGAATTCCAATGCTAGGAATTAGCCTGAATTTCTTGTCTTTGCCTGACTCTCAAAACTTTCCATACATTGTCATTTCACTTTCATTCAGTAAAAGATTATTTTCTTACTTTCTGTTAAATGATATGCAATAGTGTTGTTTTTAACTTCTAAAAAAATGTTTGTTTAAGATGACTTGCATGATTTCAATATTTTTATATTTAAAATGCGTCCATCTTATTGAATATTCTGAGCACATTTGGGCATTGAACTATAGTTAGGTGGCATTAGGGATTGAAGACATTCCTCTAAAGGATCTTGCATAGGAAACTTAGCCTCTGAGTTCATACTAATGGAGTTGAGAAGTGGAGGCCTTAGGAAGCAATTAGGATTCAATCAGGTTTTAAGGGTAGGACATAAAACCTACTTGTTTATGTTAATGTAGCTCTTCTAGGTATATTTTCATTTGTATTTACATTAATGACTACCTAAGTGTCTCACTTCTATTCATAACTTATTTCAACAAGACTAAAATATTATGTAGTGATAAAATCCATAGACTAATAGGCCAAACACATAGATGTGAATATTATAATAAATATAAGATAAGAGTTTATTTAAAAACCATATGGTACATATACTCTCTTACAAGTATGTTTTGGAGAAGAAAACCTTTTCTCATTAAATAGTCAATAAATTACTTGCATCTTAAGGTTTTCCCGAGAGAGATATGCAAAGATTCTTCTCATGTAACACTTGAGGCTAAGATGTCATTTTACATATGATTACACTCTTAGAGCTGAGCTGGTGTCAATGTAGATGTTGTCTTCCTTAAATAGCAAAGAGGAATATAAATAAATAGGTTTCTTCAAAAATAAGTTATCAAGCAGGAAAAACATTTCATTATGAAAGGAATCTACAAGCATTTAAGACTGCATTTTACTTGAGTTGTTTGTGCAATTCACTACAGAAAACAACAACATCATTCATCGGTAGGACTACATACATGCACCCCTGGAGGACCTGGGATGTTTGTTCTCTGCTTTCTCCCTAGTGCTCCCCGCCTGAGACTTGGTTTGAATCTGTTCAAAACGTGAGTGAACCTAAAGATCAGTCTCCTAATATGTACTTAACAGCTGAGAAATGGTTGACGCTCAGCTATGTGTCAAATTATATATCTACGTATATATAATATGTGAAAATATGTTTATGTGTAAATATATAATTATAAGGTATTATCTATGATACACATTTTATTCTCATGAATCATTTTAATCTCGTAATCAAGATATAGGAAAATAAATTCCCCTGGGGATAATGGACAGTGCAGAAAGTAGGAGGTGGTAAGGCTTTGAAGAAGAATAAATACGTCTCTGTGTCTCATTTGTTTATGTAGGTTCACTTTCTTGGTCTCTCAAGAATGCTTTGTAGGTGGCAAATAAACTGGTTAGGAGATATTGTAGCAACAGTGACGACCCCAACAATGGAAGCAAAAGTAATATGACCTAGTTGGGTGCTAGAAATATAGGTGGAAGGTAGAATTGATGGGATTGGCTAATAGGTTAAATATAGGATATTCAAGAGAGAGATAAGGTGGGGTTAGCATTCAGGTTTGACCTGAGTAACTAGGAAATGGAATCACTCTTCTTTTTAGCAGTTAAGTCCAAACTAGGAGAAAGCGTGGGAATACCAGGCAGTGCCAGCAACTCACTAGAGGCTGATGGTCAGTAAACTTCCTGTGTTCATTTTCCCACTAATAAACACTTTCTCCTAGTTTATGCTCAGAGTTGACAGAGAAGCAAGGGATTGGGAGTTTACACATAGATGTAGTTACAATGACAATCTGTATCAGATCAGCTTGTCATGTGTAGAGTGTGAGGTATGAATGGATGAAGACTGTAGAAAGGTGGTACAGGGAGCTGAGTGGAGTGGGAGACCCAGAAGAAGCTAAGAGTGGTGCAATACATGAGTGAGAGGTGCGGAGCTGGGAGCAGGACACAGAAGTGTCCTCTCTTAAATCATAGAGGCAGCACATACGTTGGCCATTCAAAGCTCAGATCTAATCTGTGATCAACATGGCTGCTACATACCTTACAGCATGATTGGGACAGTGGTTGAATTGAGCATTTATGTTCTTAGAGATTTCTGTTCTTAGAGATGATAGGAAACAATGAAAGACCAGCCCATCATCGTCATGGCATTGAGCATGGTGGTGTGTAGGCAGACATGGTACTGTCTACATCTTGATCAAAAAGCAACAGGAAGTAGACTCTCTGTCGCCCTGAGTGAAGCCTGAGAAAAGGAGACCTTAGAGCTCACCCCTGTCCCCAGAGACACACTTCTTCCAACAAGGTCACACCTACTTCAGTAATTCCACACCTCCTAATACTACTCCTTCCTTTGGGATTATGGGGGCCAATACATTCAAACCACCACAATAAATAAGGAATCTGCTCTTGAGACATACAGGGGATGAGGAAAGGGACAAGTGTCTTAACACATAACCTCACTGCAATGGAAAGTCTACAAGCGAAGCATGCAAGAGCGCTCTGGAGAGCACAAAAAAGGTACACCTGGGGATTCCCAGTGAGTTTCAGAGCCTGCAAACAAAGGAACAGGATATGTAAATCGATCCCAACGGATAACACAAGATACTGGACACAGAACTTTGTAGACAGGTGCCTCTTAAAAGAGCCACCCATTTAGAGAGCATCAAAAGCCAGCCACTGGAGGACTGAGGTTATGAGTTAGTTGCAGGTGGAGATGAACAAAACAGAGGAAGCTATAGGGTCAGGTGAGGTTCAAAGGTACAGATGGCTCGATCGCGGAGGGTCTACAGGAACTGCAGTGGCTCGTACTAAGCAGGTAAAGAGCCTGCTTCTGTAAGTCACTCCCTGGAAGGAGAAAAGTAGACCCTGTATAAACAGTCTCTGGTATCTCTCTGCTCCCCTTTCATTTTTATTTTCTCCCCCTCTTTATTTAATCCTGAAACATACTTTAAGACAGAAATGTCAGCAGCCTTCCTCTGTGTTAGTGAATTGAGAGGGAGACTGGAATCCTTTCCTCACGCCTTTTCACCCATTGCTGTGAGCCCCGCTGCCTGGCTGGTATTCTCTGGACACAGAAATTTCAAGTATGCAGAGCCTAAGGCAGCTTTGAGCCACCTTGAAATGACCGGAGCGCGCCCCCGTGACTGCAGCCACGCGCTTTCTGCGTCTTATTCTGAGAGGGTTAACCTGGACCTTTCCTCTTTTCTTAAGTATGGCTCTTCTTCTCAAAGCTCTAGGTTTTCTGAGGTGCAGTTGAGAAGGAATGTACTTCCCATCTCATGACTTAGTCCTTCCACTTTCCAGATGGTTCTAAGCTGCAGTGAGCCTGCGTTATCCTGTACTAAGAGATTCCCATCATAGACCGCAGAAAGGCCAGCTGCTATCACTACCAAGGTAACTGAACTGCCAGGAGCTCTGTTTTACACGATGCTCTGGTCTTGAGAATATTTGATTAGAGAATTTGCTTTTGCTAGAAAAAAAATCAAGGTGATTCATAAAATTAAATTCTGAGGGGTCACAAATGGTGACCAGTGTAGATTTGATTCAGTTTTCTCTCTCCTACCCTTGTTGACAAAGGGTGAAGACATAAACGGAGTAGGAATTTATTATGAAACTGTCTTGGGTACAGGGGCACAGTGGTTAAAGAACCCTTGGTCTTTTGATACAATATTCTTTTATTGGAAAGAATAGAATATTTCTCTCCAAGAACGCATGTGTGGCATGGATACTCCATTTCCTGGTATGTTGGGTCATGCCAGGAATTGCTGTTTTATTCTGAAATGTGAAAATTGACTCATTCGCAACTGACCATCTGAGGAACAAGAAAACTAAGCACTGTGATGTGTGTGTGTGTGTGTGTGTGTGTGTGTGTGTGTGCATGTGTTCATGAGTGTGTGTGTGTTTCTTTTTAACAGAGAGATACCTACCACTAATTTGTCTGCAGACTCTCTAGAGTAGTTTATTGCTTGTGTGCTTCTGAGGACAGAAAACTGAAAGGAAGATTTGTTAACTCAATGTTATGGGAAGCCATCTGCCAATGACTGGGCAGAGGGAAGCATGATTTTATGGGGGTTTTCGTGGGTCACTACCAACTGGAGTCACACAGGAACACATTCTGACCTCTGGTCACTCATGGAATTTATTGCTACTTAAGCTTGTCTGGACAATGTGGGCCCATTTCGATGAGCAGATAATTGATTTGAAGATGATAGCAAGGTCATCTTAAATACTTCACTGGATGAGAGGCATATGAGATTGCATCATGCCCTAGGACCAAACAGCACAGCTCTTGCAGGTATGAGAGTGTGCTCCCAGAACGGAACTGCAGAGCCCTGCAGGTTAGCACAGGGAAAGCCCTCTGACACCTGCCTGAGTCCCTGCTGGTACCCAGCCTCTTCCTGATGCCCCGCAGTCATGTGAATGTAGGTGGGGATGGGTGACAGCTCAGAGGGGGAAGGCACTGGCTGTCGAGCCTAACAATCTGGGTTCAGTCTGAACCCGCATGGAGGAGGGCAAGATCAAGCTCCCATAAGTTGTCTTCAGGCAAATGCACTGTGCTAGGCATGGCTCCACACATGTAAACACACACACTGAACAAACAAGATGAAATTGTCTGTGGAGAAGACATCAGACTTAGCTTGGATCAAACCTTAGATTTCCCTATGACCTGGCTTAAGATAGACTTAAACCAGACAGAACAGAGTGAGAAAGGGCATGAAAAAGCCTTCAGCAACCAGGAGTAGGGTTTCCTTCTGACAAACTGAGGAGTGTGCGCATTTTCAAGGTTTTCTGTTTTTATTCGTTTGTTGTTGGGGAGGAAAAACAGAAATTGTGTCATTCTCAGGCAGGGTGGGGCACTTGCCTTCTTAAACTGAGAAGTGGAAAGCGGGAGTAAGGGGGGCAGCTGCAGTCCTTAGCAGGCCCCAAGACCCCACAAGCAATTATAAGCTGCTCTCAGCAAATACCGGGGACAGATGCTTTATTTCTTTTGACGGTAACTATATCTTTTGACACATCTTAAATCAGGAGCAGGGCTTTATGTCCTAGTATTTTTTTCTACCTCTCAGCAGTTCCCAATTGCCTGTCTAAATTCAAGAACACCAATGGTTCAGTAAAAGCGAATTTTACTTTTGGTTTCGAAATATGGATTCTTCTCCTGGTTCACAGACAAAACTTGTTAGATTGGGTGTGAAGATGTTTCTTGCTTTTTTTACTTTTATTGAAGCTAGGTGCTAAGTTACCATTTTCATCATGCTAATTTTAACACCTTTTATACTATCTATATTTATCAGCAAATGGCATTTCTGAAATTCACATTTGAATCTAATCTCATTAGTGTATATATTGACAGTACATCTAACTTGAGCCTAATTTTACCCCAGATCTGTGAAGTTGCACCTCCAGGTTCTAGAAATGAGTCACTAGAGATCAAAACAGAGATTTTAATATTTGATCAAGAATTAATGGGCAAGGCCAGGGAACAGAGAACAGAAGGGGCAGGAAGATAAGAATCAGAAGATGGTGAGGAGTGCTGTGAACCCCTATCTTCAGGGGCATCACACCATGCAGCTGTGTCTGTCTGAACAAGACCGGCCACACACAGAAGACCCTACAGAAGAAGTATGGCTGATTGGAAAGAAGTAGGAGGTGGATAGGAGTCAGTAAGGGGTAAGAGAGGGGAAAAGGGCGAATATAGGCAAAGCATGTTGTGTACATATATGAAATTGTCAAAATTCAAAAAATTAATAAAAAAAAACAAATCTAAGCACAACCAATTAGTTAAAATGCCTCAAAATTACATCAATCATTAATAATATAATTAAGCTCATTCACTTTTTTGTTTGTTTGTTTGTTTTTCAGACAAAAGTTTGTCTGTGTAGCCCTGGAGATCCACCTGCCTCTGCTTCCTGAAGGTCGAGGTTAAAGGTGGGAGCCACCCCTGTCCAGCAGCTCATCCACCTCCTGAATAAGATTTTATTGAATCCCTTCTATGTGGTGTGGAAACATTAAAATATTGTTTCCTTCAAGAAACATATAGCTTTCCATATGGAATTTTATTATGTGGCCGTAAGACAAGGATCTAGTTAATTTGGAGACAAGATAAAAATGGCTATATTTCAAGCAAATATAAGTGGATTGAAATGGGACTCCAGAGGGAGAATATTTTCAGTTCAGGAAAGCTTGATAAGAGAATGCTGAACTGGACTCCTGACAACTGATGAGAGCAAAGCCTTTCTAGGGAAAAAATAAAATTAAATTAAAAATTAAAAAAAAAAAGCATGAGCAGAGAGCCAGGGGTGAGAAATGACAGTGCATCCAAGGACTCTTGATTTGTACTGGGTTCTTCTTTGAAAGCATGCTCTCTCTTCTGTGCTACGAGCAAAAGCAAATGAGGATGGGCGACTTGCTTCTCTCCGTTAGCTTTTAGGTAAGTTCTGCAAATGAGAGGAAAACTGGATCCAGAATCACTAAAGTCTTTCTTTCCCCTCAGTTGCATAGGAAAGGGATGCTTGGGAGCTTTGTTTTGTTTTTGTTTATGACAAGAAAGGTGTGGCATAGGGCCTTGTGCTTATAATCCTAGCTCTCAGAAGGCTGAAGCAAGGGGATTGCTTTGCATTTGAATCCAGTTCAGGGATAAATCGTAAGACATATCTCAAAATTAGTTATTACTTATATAGTTAATTGATTAAATTAAACGGCAAATGTAAGGACTGAAACTTACATTGCCCTCTGATTTCTACAAATATGCCATAGCCTGCACATACATGTACACAGATATACACATAAACATGTTTATGCTTATACACACTACACACATATCACATACACATGATCTACAAAAAGAAAAGCTTAAAGCCAAAGAGAAAACGGGCTGCCTGTGATGAGGAAATGGGTTAGTTAGTCATTAGACAAAGTGGAAGAAGCTGCCCAAAGAGGCATGTTTCTGTCATTCTTATGTGATGGGAAGTGTCAAAGGCAGTGAAGCTCCATTCTGGATATTTTTTGAATAAAACCTTGAACTACACTTAGAGACCAAAGTCAGTGTACATGTGTGTTCATGGTGTCCTAGTTTAAGCTAGAAATTCTGATTTTTTTTTCCCATGATGAACATTCTTCTGCATACTTCCTCCTGCCCCATCTCACCTCCCTCACTTGGAGTAGCCACTCATTCATTTGCATGGAGGAAAAGAAGCGAAACTTCCACTCCTGTGTCTCAGTACTATCTTCAGGGGTATTTGCACTTGCTGTGTGCAATTGAATTGTCTGCACATGGACATGCTTTTGGAGCTTTATGCATTAAGGACGTCATAGCAAGGTCTTCTACAAACTGCTAGACCACCCTCAGAGAATCTTGCTTTTTTGGCAGATGAGGGCCATCATGAAATAGGTGGTAAAACATTGAGAATGACTATTGATCATGAGTAAAATGTCAGTCATATGGAGTTTTTCTTCAGTATTTTTGGTGTGGAGAATTCTGGATTTCCTCTGGGGAGAAGGAGCTGTACGCCCCACACACTATACTCCCATGAAGGTTTCACCCATAATACCTTTTGCTAAAAATCAAAACAAACAAACAAGTAAACAAACAAAAAGCTGCATGGACTGATTCAAATACAAAACTACACATCCCCTTGTTGAGTGTGAATCCCTCAGGCGCAAAGACCCATGACTTGGTGTGGTTTCCGAGTTACATTAGCAGCCGTCAAAGGCTCCAGTTGCCTCTGCGGGAATGTTCGCAGCACCTTCATTTCTGTGGGTGACGTGACATCCCAGACCTCTGCAGTTGAGTTGCCACCTCTAATTTCATGTAAAGATCTTTTGATAACATATTTGCTTCATTAGCTCCAGGAATGTCAGCTTTGAAGTCTAAGTTCTGGCACTGGGCTGAGCAAGATCTTCTGGATCATTTGCTTTATAGATGATTAAAGAGAAGTAGACGGGCAGGAATGCAGTTAACTCTCATTGGGTCTTTGTTAGCCGTATAAAACCAGGTCCTGTGATGTTATGAATAGGGATTATACTGTGAGATTGAATCTCTAATACTACCTTATAGCAGTCAATCATCAGTAAGTAAGGTTTTTGTGAGGATTAAATTAAATTAGACAAAACACATTACACAGTAGAATACTTGGCTATACTAGGCATCCAACAAATGGATAATCACTGTAATCTTTTTTTTATAGTTTGTAAATTGATTTTTAAGCAGTGTTTCTTAGCCTGACTAGAAAATAAAGCTCCATTAATTTAATGAAAGACACGGACTTTTGTTCCTTAAAAATGGTTCTATGCACCAACCTTGACATCTTTCAGTGACATTGTAAACTTCCTTAAATTATCAGATTTTGTGGTCAATTGCTTGTGCTAGCAGGGTCAGTCTATGTTGGCTACATGTTGAGTCACCAATTTAAAGATTTCTATGAGGTTTTTTAAGATATAATTAACCTCAAATTAATAGATTTTGAGTAAAGTAGATTGCTTTCTATAATATAGCTTGGTTTCATCCAAAAGGTCTTCAGTGGTTTGTTGAAATGATGGGGTTCTGTCTAACATGTCTTGGGACTCAAGGCTTCCACATCAGTATCATAAAATCCAATCTTTCAGATGGTCCCACCAGCCCTTATGATTGCATACTATGAGAGAGTATGTGGTATGTTTGTGTCTTGAGATCATAAGCACGAATAACTGATATTCAAAGATACATAATGTTTGAGATGCAGGTATTTAATAAGAACATGAGTGCTAATCCTTTTATTTGAAATCACCTTTGTGCTAGATATCCTTGCCCGTAGTAAGCTATTCTACATGTCTTAAGTACTTTAAGACAGGCTACTCCAAGCTAAGCTCTGCAGTAGATTTGGTGTATTAGATATATTTTTGCTTAGGATAGTTTCAACTTGTAATGGGCTTATTATGATTTCAGTTCAAGGGAAGTTTGGAATCATCTGTGTGTTTTGAAGTGAACTTAGAAACATGATCGATAGGATGTGAGACAAGATGGAGAGGTGCAGGGTGTGTGAAGTGGCTCAGTGGGTAAAGGTACTTGCTGTCAAGCCTGATGACCTGAGTTCAGTCCTCTGAGATTCACGAGGTGGAAATAGAAACTACCAGAAGTTGTCTGGCCACTTCCTTAATTGTGCTGTGGCACACCTACCTACCTACACACAGAGCAAATAGAAAAACATAATAAAGATGGATAAATGCAGAGGAAACTTGGCAGATAGAAACTTAGAGTAAGTTTCTGTTCATGTTTCCTTGTCTCTCTGTCTTTGGAAGGTTCTGTTTCTCAATTTGATAGAAATAATATAAATTATTATAAATAGTATCTGCCTATATATATATATATATCAATTTGTACTGATTTCCCATAATTCATTAAACTCAATATATACTTTCTGATGATTCTGTTTCTCAAAAGTCTCTAGACTAACACATTCAATGTAACATGAAAAGGCTGGGCCTGCTTGTTGGGGTTTTTGTCCTGCCCGGTACCCCCACTATTTAGTCCCAGAGAAAAATCACACTGAAATCTCTGTAAGTTATAATGCTGATTGGCCCGTTAGGTCAGGCTTCTTACTGGTTAACTCTCACATCTTGATTAACCCATTTTTCTGATCTATGTTAGCCATGTGGCTCAGTACCTTTTTCAGTGGGGCAGCTCACATCCTGCTGCTTTGGTGATCTGGGCAGGAGTGGGAGGAATCAACTTCCTCCTCCCTAGAATTCTCCTGCTCTCCTTTGCATCATTTCCACTTCCTGTCTGGTTTTCCCACCTACAACTGCTGCCTGGCCAATCAGCGTTTATTTAAAACATGATTGACAGAATAGAGACAATTCTCCCACACCAATTCAATAACTAATTAACACACCTAGGGAATTCAGGAACCCTTCTCTCAACCCCACTGTGAATCCACTAGAGAAGGCATTTTGTAATTAACTGATGACTATTTGCTGATCTTTAGATCATGTATATCATACAGAAGGATTTTGCTGCTTTCTAGTAATAGTTTGTCAGGAGATTGAGTCTTAAAGCACAATTCAAGCATTTCTTATAGATATTGAAATAAATCTATTTAATTTAGCTTTAAAATCAATTTCAGAATGTTTATAAAATCTAGAAATGTGCAAGGGAGCACTTAATGATGAGACTCAAAGTGCCTTGACCTGATTATGACAGGCTCCCTTCCAACCACATACACGAGTGTCTGAAGGATGCATATATTGACTTTAATTATTTCATGTACATAGTCATAATTATGGGGATAAGGCTCAGTGATGGAAACATAAACTAGACTATGTCCTATTCTGCATGCCAATATTAAGTACCATCCATTTGAAATGTTCACTTTTCTAATCGATGTGGCACGTTTGTAGGCATACAGAAGAAATCTTTATAAATCTTTAGAAGTAGCTATGCATGAAAATCCCTAAAGGAAGCTAAAACAAAGAGAAAAGCTAATCAAAACTTGAGATCCAACCACAGGTGGAATGCCTAGGCACTGACACCCACAGCTGGATGAGTTTTCTAGATATTTGATGCATGGGTTTGCAAGACCTCCGTGGCAGTTGTTCAAGGGTATTGCTGAGAAGCAGCTGTTGTCAGCACAGCAAGTTGATGGTAGTGGTCACATGACCGCTAGGAACACTTTATCTGCACTGACTGCTTGCCCAGTTCTTCAGTGTGAGCAATCTACTATTGTTCAGAAAAGAATGGTCACACAGATAGCATCTTGGTAGAAGGGAAGTGACTCTGCCTGCCCTCATGCCCCATTCCTTTGCCCATTGGTTCACTTTTTCTCTGACTGACCGACCTCATGACGAATTTTTAACAAGACTTTTGCTTTTCATCTGTCAAATGAAAATAATATCTGCCTTTTCTCATAGTGACATTGTGAAGATACAGGAGATACTCTTAGCTCCATCAATGATAACTGCTATTATTCCAGAGCATTATTATTTACTCCACAAGAGACTTGACACCACCTTTAGTCTGTGTAAAGCACTGTGGATTCTATAGGGAAAGACTTGGTATTGATTGAAATTTTACTACAAGTAGATAATATGTAGCACATGGACCCTATTCTGTTAGCAGCCCCTTCCTATTATGAGGGAAAAGTGATGTCAGCTGTAGTAATGTAAACAAGAAGAAAAAAGTATACGTAATCATTTAATCTTATCTTCTGATACTAAGACCTGAAAGTTAGTCCAAGAAACCTACTTAGTTTTCTGAGGTTCCATACCATATGAAAACAGATACTTGGTCTGTGTCACAAGGGTCTATAAACTGCCCATCTGACCTTCCTAGTGCAGGTTGAGGGCTGGCAGGATGGCTTTGTGAGTAAGAAGTGCATTTGCTGGTAAGGCTGACAACTTAGGATCAATCCTTGGAACTTCTGTGGTGAAAGAATAAAATGTATTCTTCTAAAAGTTGTCCTCTTTATCTCTAGTTACATTCCGTATCAAGTGGATGTGAAAGAGCGTCTCTGTCTGTCTCCGTCTCTCTCTCTCTCTCTCTCTCTCTCTCTCTCTCTCTCACACACACACACACACACACACACACACCATAAAACTTAGTTGAGTTAATAAATACTTACTAAGCATGTACTATTTGCAACTGGATTAGATTTCAGTGATATAAAAATGTTCAAGAAAACCACTCAGTAGGTAATAAAATCAGAGAAAAAGAATAACTGCCATATAGGAGTCTAATCATTTAAGTAAAACACACTGTGTGACATTATGACCCTAAAGTGATGTTTTTTTTTAAAAAAAAAAGTTTGATGCTGTAAAAGTTTCTGAGCACATGAAAACCAGTAGCATTTAACCTCACCCACTGACAAAGTAAAGATTTCTTATTTTGATTCTAATGAAATCCAGAACTGTTTCTAAAGGGAGCTACCTTCAGACTTTAGATCAGGAGAAAAGCTGGATGTCTCCAAAACAATGCAAGCATCCTGTACTTGTGTGGTGTGGATCCATAGATTTTAAGAATATGATTCACTCTGCTAGAGATGCCAACCGGTATGAACAATTTACATAAAACCGTTTGACAGAACCTTACAAAACCAAACAAGTTACATTCACTGAGATTAACATAGAAATGTTGAAAACTTACACCTACGCAAAAGCTTGCACACAGGTGTTTACAGTGTCTTTATTTATAGTTGAAAAATATTGGAACTAACTATAACTTCTTTCCATAGATAAATAAATAATTCATCCTGTCAGTGAAATGCCATTCAGAAATAAAAAACAGATGAGCTGTTAAGATAGGAAAAGGTACAGGGGAGGAGCCTGAAGTGCAAATTTTAAAGCAAGAGAAACCAATTTGAGAAGGCTAGGAAGCATCAAATTCCAAATGGCATTCTGGAAAATGCAAAATCAAGGAGATAGTAAAATAGTGGTGCTGCTCAGAGGCATGAGGGTGGCCATGAAAGGATAAATAGAAAGAACAGAGTGTCTTTAGGGCAGTTCAAGTATTTCTGTCTACCTCTGTAAGAGCAAATACAGGCCACTAATTTTCAGGAGAATCTGTAGAATGGACAAGACCAAGGATCAACGCCAATGTGTAACATGAATTTTGGGGGAAAACAATGTATGGATATAGTTGAACTAACCATGACACATACCACTCTGAGTGCAAGATACTGACAGTAAGGGGAGCTATGCTTTTATTGGGATATTGACATGTGGGTACTCTAGCTTCTGAACTGTTTCTAATTTGCTGGAAATCAAAAACTAGTTTAAAAATTAAATTCCACATTTTAAGTAAATTATCTGAAAATTTACATATATGATGTAGAATGTCCTTCTGTACATGTGATACTCTTATTGGTTAATAAATAAAGCTGTTTTGGCCAATGACTTAGCAGAATAAAGTCAGGCAGGAAATCTGAACAAAGATATAGGGAGAGAGTAGGCAGAGTCAAAGAGATGTCATATGGTATTGAAGGAGACAGATGCCAGAAACTTACCTGTAGACCACAGCCTTGTGGTGATAAATAGAATAGTAGAAATGGGTTAATTTAAGATGTAAGAGCTAGCTAGGAATGTGCCTAAGCTATTGGCCAAACAGTGTTCTAATTCATATAGTTTCTATGTGATTATTTGGGTCTGGGCAGCCAGGAAACAAATGAGCAGTCTCCGTCTACACATATACATAATATGAAATTGATGAATCTATTTTAACACATATGAAAATGATAGGATTCCTATAAAAATTTGTCTTCCTTGTTAGTGATATAAGAGTCTAGGAGAGCAAAAACAACTGATTAAATGAAGACTGTAATGAGATAAAGTAATTTATGCAGGTAACAAGAGTGTTATCTGTCTGTTTTCATATTGTCTTCTTAGGGCAAGGAGGTTTCAACTATTTTCTTAATAGCATCCAGAAATTATATATTGCACTATTATTCTAGTTTTGCTGATGCTACTGAGCTAATTTACACACCCAGCTTCACGTGGTAGACAGCAGAACAGCCTTGACTTATTTAGTACCTGAACTTGTACAAAAGACTTTTCCAAAGAGCCTGTAACTTAGCTTCACTGGCAAGCCTGAGGTCAAGCATCACTATGCACTAGGTGAAAACACCCTTCTTCCTGCCATTGATTCTCATTGTTGTCCTCAAAGTGGACCGAAAAGACGAACCTTCCCACTTGCCTTCTCTTCTTCAGTAGCTTTGCAAAGGGTGTCAGGCTGAGTTGCTTATTTTTGGAATAAGTGTTAATGACTTTAGGGTTGTTTTTTTTTTCTGTATACACTGTTCCAGCAGTGAACAGATTCTTAACAAATCTCCAAAATAAACTCATTTACCAAGGCTTTCTCATAGTTGTCATTTTGGAAGACTGAACAAACATCAGAAAAGCAGCAGTCCAAGTTACCATGCCAAGCAAGTGTATGTCCAAGGCCAGGATTTCTCGTGTTTGAATATGGATCTGGAACCTAAATCGCTAGCTATTTATAATTTTCTTTTTCTTTCTTTTTTCCACTTATTTTTATTTCTTTACCAGTTCCAGTTTTGGTCAACTCGAAAGGTAGGGCTGATGGTTGCTTAAATAAAGATCTGCTCTAGCAGACTGAAGGCTGCACTCTTTTCTTTGGAAGACTTGATTTCATACCAGAGAATTACTAATTGTGGCTCAGACAATCCCTTTCCAGATGGCTGTAGGTTGATCCAAAACACAAAAGGACCCAATTCGTCTAAAGCTTGGATGAGAATTCCAGGGAAAACTAGAGAAGCGTTAGAGGTAATTTTTCCCGCTTCCAGAACTCCATGCACACTCTCTCCAGAGCGAGGCTAAGTGGGCAAGAGAAGAAGGATTCGGCTATGACCCTGATGCCTGCTCTCTGTGCTTCTTACCAGGAAGACCCACACAAGCATTCGAACTCGTATTTTTCCTGCTGTAAGACGTTGTTCGCCAAAGTAAGTGGCCGTGCATAGCCTTCAGGGCTGCTTCCTCCTCATTACCGTGTTACCATGTATGGAGTATTCCGCATTTCTTTCATTTTTGTCCCACTTTTCAGAGAATCTTATTTCCCCCAGCTTTCCATGTCTCTTTTGTTCCTGTCTTTTAATCAACTTTTTTTGTATGAAACCAAAGCACATTCACAGGCCAGGCAAGCAAGCGAGCATTATAGAAAGATGACCATAGAGTAAGACGATCCTGTGATCATTTTCCTGCAGAAACAGCAATATGACGTCAGTTTATACCAGAAACTACCCTTGTGGGAGCTAACAAAAGAAAGTGAGGAACAACAGCCTTTTATTTTGTTGCTATAATAAAGAGCTGCATTTTGAAGAAGGCAAGAAAAAAAGAAGTGACCCTTGTTATTCCTCCTTTAATTTAAAAAAAATTCAAGATGAATAGAGATATCATTTACTTCAGAATCAAGGAGGGAATTAAGGCTCAGTATCATACTTTTAACCCACCATGCTGAAATCCAGTGCTTAACTGACCTTTGACATAGGCCAGCACCAATCCTCTGGACCCCTATTGGATCAACATCCAACACCTGTCCATTTACACAGGTCAGCAGAGTAGTTTAATGAAATACACACAGGATTTGACCTTGAAAATCCATGACAGAGTGGTAAAACCCCAAACAAGGAAGACACCAATGTTTCTTGTTCGAAGAACAATACCTTTCCATGGAGCTTCTAAACTTATCCTGATGCCAGGCCGGGATCTACAGCCTCAAGCAGACAGAATTTTCTTCCAGGGAGCAGTGGTGTTGGCTGCCTATACACCATAAGATTATGAAGGCCATAGGAGCACATGTTTCTGTCCTACCTCTGTGCTACATTGGTCATGGGGGCTGTCATCTTCAGGTACAACACTGTGTAGCAGTATCTGTGTTCCCAAGAATGCAAAACAGGGTGATATTTCATCAGAGAAAAATGGAGAAATTTAGATAAACTTTAAAATCAAAGCAAATCTTTGAGCTTAGTAGTACAATAAATGGGAGAAAAAAAACCAGTAGAGGCCATTAATGCCAGATTTGGTGACAAAAACTAAGTCCACGAGCTCAAAGATATTTGAAAATGTGACGTTGGAGTTAAACAAAAGAGAAGTAACAAACAGAAATGACAGTGTTTACAGGTACATGGGGAAAGCATTACAATAGAAAACATATGGGGAATGGGGCCAAAATGGAAATTGAGAGTACTGAAAGAGTACAAGTTTTATTATAAGAGGTAATAACATAAAATTTCTCAGTGGTAGAAAGGGTATACAGGTACAGAAAGGATTCTGTTACCTCTTAGAATTAACTCAACAAGGACACTTCTAAGATAGTATAATCAAATTCTCAAAGACAACGAGACAAAGAGAGCTCTCAAATCATTGAGGGGGAAATAAACAGCACATAAAAGATGTTCAATCTGCTCACAGTAACTTTCCAACAAGAGCTTTACAGGCCAAGACAGAGTGAGATGAAATATTCACAATCTCAAGGAAAAGAAAGGATGACAATGGGTATTATTATATCCAAAAATGATTACCTTTCAAAATTAGAGGAGAGGGTCTGGAGATAAGAACTCTGATTGTTCTTCTAGAGCACCAAAGTTCAATTCCCAGAGTCTGATATGGTGACTCACTACTGCCTGTAACTCCAGTTCTGCGGTGTCCGACGCCCTTTTCTGACTTCCTTGGACACCAGGCATCCATAGGAACACAGACATACAAACAGAAAAAACACCCATTTGCATAAAGTAAAAGAATGAAATAACCTTACAGAAAAAGAAAAATATGTTTAAAATTAAAGGTGAGACAAAGATATTCACACATTAAGAATAGCTGGGAGAACTTATCACCAAAAGGCATGTGTCATTTTTGAAAAAAAAGGCAAAAACAGTACTTAAGTTGAAAGAGACATTGATGGTCAGGAAGAAAATTCAGAAATTATAAAATTTAATAATAACAAAATGAGTATACAGACAAATTCAGAATGCTATTTTAATGCAAGTGTGTCGTACAAAATATTTATCTGTAATATGAAAAAGAAATATAAAATAATTTAAAAGTTATTAACATTACCGTGTTATGATGTAGATGACACAAAAAGATGCAAAAGGGAACATCAAATATTAAAAACGAAATTAAGAGCAAAAATTAATAAAGGAGAAATTGAAATGGTACAAAAAATCACGACAAGATTTGGCTTTTTTTTTAAGAAGGCAAAATGAGTAAAGTCTTAGCAGAATAAGAAAATGAAAGGAAGACTCAAAATCAGAAATAAAAAGAGTTCAGTAACAATCAAAGGCTCATCAGTCACTGATGTCAACGAGTTTATGTCAAAATGTTGATAGTCTAGAAGAAATCTTTGAAACAATTTGATAGATTGAATGCAGAAAACAAGCAGATAATGGTGGTCCATTGCAGCTCTGGAGGTGCCTGGGAGGTAGCCCTGCGATGTGTGGGAGGGCATTTGCAGACAATTTTAACCAAGAAGGAATGAGCCACACCAAATGTGGATGTCATCATCCCATGGACTGGGGTCCTGAACTGAAATAAAGGAAGGAAATAACGTAGGAATAAGCATTTCTCTCTCCCTGCTTCCTGATTATAAACAAAATGTGATCAACCATTCTCACTGTCCTGACACTGTATCTTCTCTGCCACAATGGACTGACGATATCCCTTCAAATTGTGAGCCAAAATTAGCCCCCATTTCTTAAAATACTATATCCAGGTATTTTATTAAATAAACTAGAAAAGAAATCAATAAAGAGATGGAATCAGTAATAAAAGCTCTCACCCAATTAAATCAGAACCAGATGGAGACACTGCAGATTTCTATTTTTTTCCCTTGTGATTTTCCAGGTTTTTTTTTTTTAACCAGTTTCCACTCCCTCCTCTCCTCCAAGTTTCTCCATCTATCTTTCCTTTCCCTCAGATCCAGCCCCTATCTGTCTCCCCTCAGAAAAGGGCAGGCCTCCCAGGGACATTGCCCAAGCATGCCATAACAAGCTACTGTTTGACCAGGCATGTTAAGGCTGAACAAGACAACCCATTTGGAGGAAAAGTTCCCACAAGCAGGCAAGAGAGTCAGAGACATCCCCTGCTCCCTCTGTTAGGAATCTCATAGGAATACCAAGCCACTCAGCCATAACATATGGGCAGAGAACCTAGGTCAGTTTTCTTCTAAAAATTGAAGCATCTCTACCATACCACATAAATAATCCTAAGAAGTATGCCAATTTTTTAAAAGTCTTTCCCCAAGAAGAGGAGTAAACTCTTCTAAACTCAGTCTCCAAGGTCACTATTACCCTGATACCTGATACTAAAAACAAGACAGAGAAGGGCGTAATAAAAAAGGAAACCACAAGTCAACACTGTTAATGAAAAGAAGTACAAAACTATGTCCTAGAAAACAACAACAGATTCTAGCAGCACTTTAGAAGACTGTTCTTCATAATCAAGTGGTGTTTGTCCCAGAAAGAAAAAGCATGCTTCAACATACGCAAATCAATAAATGTGATAAAAACATTAAGAGAAGGGAATATGAACTTTTATGATGATTTTGATACAGAAAACTATTTAATAAAATAAAATATGCCTCAGTATCTGAAATTGTGATTAAGTTAGGCCTCACCTCAAAGGAATAAAAGTCACATATAAGCTCATAGCAAACATCATTCTTTCTGAGAACTGTAACATGAGGGCTGGCTTATCGGGGTTTCTGTCCCACCCGGTACCCCACAGCCCACAAGCACCAAAAGAAATTACACACAGGACTCCATAAGATTATAAACTGATTGGCCCTTAGCTCTGGCTACTTATTAACTCTTATAACACATATTACCCCATTATCCTTATCTACGTTAGCCACATGGCTCAGTACCTTTCTCAGTGTGACAGCTCACATGTTGCCTCTTCGGTGGTCTGGGCAGGAATGGCGGAGGGAGCTTCCTGCTTCCAGAATACTCCCATTCTCTTTGCTCCACCTCTACTTCCTGTCTGGTTTTCCCCACCTATACTTTCTGCCTGGCCAATCAGCATTTATTTAAAATATGATTGACAGAATACAGACAATTCTCTCGCACCAGAGAACTGCATAAAAACACTAATGATGTTCACTTCCACCATTCATACATCAAAGTACTTGAATCCCTAGCCAGGACTATCAGGTGAGTATAACAAATGCAGAGAGCCCCAACAATCCATGAAATTCTTTTAGAACTAAATAAGTAATTTCTTCAAAGTTTCAGGGTATGAAATCAGCAACAAGGGGACTTGGAGACTAAGCTCTGCAGGCAAATGTGCTTGCCACCAAGCCTGATAACTTGAATTCTGTCTTCATAACCTCCATGGCGGAAGAAGAGAAACAGCTGCTGAAAACTGTTCTTTCACTTATTGTGACATGTGCGCATGCGCGCGCACACACACACACTCACACACACTCACGGCTATTGCCATTGACCTTGGTTGCTCAAAGACCTTGAAGCTAAGACCCTGACCCTATTGCTGAAGACACATCAGACACAGGACTTGGAAGAATGGAGTTGGAACTGATAAGGAGGCTCCCATCATGAACACTAGCTCTCATAGTACCAGAAGGTGCTCTTAAAGCTGCCAAGGGAGAAAAGCAATCCTACCCAGCTGTAACCTACAAACTCCAACAATGATGAGCTTGGGAAGATACCCCCAGTGGTGCAATTGTGACACTTTTGTCTTGGAGGTAACCAATTCTGTCCATGCCCGGTACTGTAAATCTCAGTAATTACCAGAAGCTGGAGATGTCACAGACTCTTAAGGAGCACCTATTACTGCCATTTACCTAAAGCAATCGGCTTTCTAACTTCACTCTTAGTGTTTAATCTTATACCAACAGCTAAGTATAGCTTTAACTCTCCATCAAAGACGCTTCTTTTGGCTATACAAGGAGACTACCACAGAGATCCATATCTGGTCATAATGCAGAGAATAAATTACTGTGGGATACCCAATTTCAATCAACACATTTATAATGGAACCCTTATACCTAAGGCTTCGGGAAAGTTATAGAAAAGAAGGTAGAAGGAATGTAAAAGCCAGACGATCATGTCTGTTGTCAGACAGTCTTCAGACATTACAGGGAAACTGCGCCCACAAAATCTCAAGAATATGGTTCCCCAGTTCTAGTTGACATGCTAGCATGGCTCAGGGAAATTTCACAAGGCCACACCCCCAGATGAAAAGCTACATGGAAAAGGTGGCATCTGAGACAGGGAAAATTAGCTTTTTTTTTTTTTTTCCCAGGGATGAGTTCCTGGACAGGTTAGTTATCCAATTCCAAATGTGTTGCCCTACAGTACATATAACTGATATTAAATAGACTCAGTAGAAGTTGGGAGTGTGGCAAGGGTGGAATTGGAAGTAGAAAGGGAGGTGTGGAAATGATGTCAATTCTGTATCCATGAATTAAACTCAAGCTGATAAAAATTAAATCAAAAAAACACTTATATGTAAGATCATAGAGCTACTAGAAGAAATCCTAAGAAAATAATTCAGAATATGGAATGATAAAGGATGTATTTTAAAATAAGGACATAGTGGTAAAGGAACACAAAGCAAAAATAGACAAATATAATAATATCATCTAACAGATAGACAATCCAAAGGAGTAATAGAAAAATAGCATCAAACACAAAACTTTTCGCAGAATAAAAAAACTTAACACAATATAGTTATAACCTACTGATGAAAAAAATACTGCAAACTGTGTACCTGACAAGGGTCTAATATCCAGGATACAGAAGGAATTCAGTTCAGGCAAAACAAGAACAATAAAATGAAGAAAAATAATCTGACTTTAAAATTGCAGTTGTCTCAATCGGATATTCTTCAAAAGGAAGTATACAAACACGACATGAACAAATGTTCAACAAAGTCATCAGAGAAATGTAAATCAAGAACTGTAGTGAGGAACTGGGACGGAGGCTCAAGGATGAAAGTGATTATCTAGCTATAAAATTGAAATTGCTTAAGTTTGTATCCCCAGCATGCATGTAAATGCCAGGCAGGAAGACACCCACCTATAATCCCAGCACCTAGGGCAGGAAGCTATTCTGTCAAATCAGTTAGTTCTAGTGTTGAGTGAGGGAGCCTGCTTCAATATCTTTTAAGATAGTGTTCAAGGAAGATGCCTAACAACTTCTCAACTTCACACACCACACATTCACCCCAACACACACACACACACACACACACACACACACACACACACACACACCACCACCACCACCACCACCACCACCACCACCACCACCATATATACAGCAGCATAATGAAAATCTCATTGGAAAGCAATATCACCTCTCTGTAGTTAGAAAGGTTTTTTTTTTTTTTGGTGGGGGGACAAGATTTTCAAGATTTTTCTGTGTAGCCCTGGGTGTCCTGGAACTCACTTTGTGACCAGACAGGGCTCAAACTCATAGAGATCAGTCTGCCTCTGTCTCCTGAGTGCTGGGATTAAAGGTGTGTGCTACCACCCAGCTTAGAAAGGATTTTTATCAACAAACAAACAGAAGACAATAAGTGCTGAGACAAAACAGAGAAAACTACTATTACTCTCTGTTTGTGGAAACTTAAATTAGTGAAGCCATGGTAAAAAACAGGAAACAAAAATCACACTATAGTTTGATATTAGGTATCAGAAGGAAACAAAATCTCAAAGACAAAAAATACTGAGCTCCTATTTATTGAAGTGCAATACATGGCTAAGAATTGGCAACACCCTGTGTGTCCATCAGATGATAAATAGATTAAAAAGAAACATTGAGCCAGTGAAAAAGTGTAACCAGGAAGAGAATGCAGTCACCCAGGAAATCATCCTGGAAAATGATGTAACCAGAAAGGGGATGAAGGCATTGAAGAAATCTTCCTGTCATTTGCGACATCAAATAACTGGAGTTTATTACAAAGTGAGCTAAGTCAGACTCAGGAAGACACATGCCACTTGATATCCATAGATGTGGACTCTGGAAAGGGCCTGGGAACAGTGGATGAGGAGGAAGAGTAGAGGAAGGAAGAGAAGTTAGTGAAAAGGCACAAACAGGTGACAAGCCCTGTTGCTCAGTGTGGCATCTATAGATGAGAACAATATATAATACTTAATTTTACTAGAACCAGAAGAAAGGATTTTGGGTAGTTTCACCAGGAGAAGATGTCAAATGTTAGAAAGGACAGTTATTCCTATTCTGGTTTGAATATTACAAAACCACTGGTAAGACAATGAAATGTATTATGGAGAACAAGAGCTCAACAAATTGAAATGCATGGCCCACTGAAAAGCACTCAGGGGTGTATTCTAACCCCGTGCTTTTCCCAACAATGGGAAACATGACACCTCTTACTCCCTTTTACTTATTTACCAAATTCTCGTCAGCAAATTGGCACCGGCATCCCACCAGGTATCAACTCCCATCACTGTACACTCTCCAAAGGGCCAATTTGTTGCTTCCTAGGAATAAAAATGCAAAGTGGAGTACAGACTTTATGTACAGCTCCTTTTTGTCTTTAGCCCCATGATTTTATTACCTTTGAAGTGAACTGTAAAAGTTAGCTGTAAAGCTAACACACAATACTACGAGGTTATCGGGGCACGTGTCTTCATGCCCACTTCTTCAGAGCAGACCTGTTATACTTGCATGAACAGTTTAATCCATTTGGCCTTCCACTCCTGGGAGGTGCCTCCTTTCCCTTAGTATGCATGCAGTAAAAGCTCACCCCCTTTTGATGTACAAATCAATGCGTTTTGATTTAGAGAGTCATTACCCAGTTCTACTCATTGGCAAACTCAGAAAAGGGAAGTTCAGGTCCTGATCTCCACCCAAAAGTTCTGCCATCAAGAGACAGCCGCTCGGTATCTCTTTCCCACAAATCAGATGCCTTTTATGTGACACCCTCGATGTTCTCCAAAGAGTAAAATGAAAGAGGTTCTTCCTTTGTCTCCAAAAACCCCAACCACAGAGCTATTGAGTGGTTATGCTGTCAAGGCCCGGAACACTGGAGAAGCACATATAATCTCAGAATATCATACCTGTAGCTTTGAAGTATTCCCATTAAACTAACATAAAGAGCAAAAGCAAGGACTTATCTTAATATTCAATATTTTGTGCATTTCTTAAATCTAAATTTTCTCTACTATAACCATAACACACTTATCATAATTAGGATGAGTAATGGATCTCAAGTTATTTTTATAGTTAAATCCATGTGTAATCATATATATTCATTTTAACTACTAACATTTTCAAACTCAAAAGAATTGTGTTTTACAAAAACATGCCATCCAGAGGGCATCACCTTAGTATCTTTAAAACCCTTTAATATTTTGGTAGTTCTGCTTTGGCCTGTCCTTTCAGTATGTATTCCTTTGTTAACTCAGCATATTTCCCTGCTAATATTAATTTTTCTAATTGTTTAAATTCAGTTTGGCTCCTATAGCATGTTTTGAATATGAATAATTATCACCCTTCATTTAATTAGTTCCCTTGGAGATACAGAACACATAGCCATAGTACCTTATTTATCTTCTTTTAAATTGGTAAAGTCTGTGCCTTCCTTGCGTTTTATGGAGATTAACAGAAGATGCTGAACAAACTCCCTGAAAGCTGACCTGGAACACGGAGCTCTCCAGCCTCCACATTGAACACTGTGCTGTGCATTCAAGGACGTCAACATGGTGTGTGCACTCCTGCTTCTGCAATTATGTCAAATATTGTTATTAAGTCCCTTTGGGAAATTGTTCTCAGGTTCTTCTGTTTCCTTTGTAGCCCTTCTTTTATTTAGTCAAGGTGCTAAAAGAAATACACTTGCTTTTCATTAAGAAATAAAAAGAGATGGGGATTACAGGAGCATTGGTCGAAGACAGAAAAGGGTATTCACAGTCAAAGAACGTGTTCTGGTTAGTCAAACCTTCAATTTTAGGTGAAGTCTTGAAGGTCAGAAGGAAGGAATTGGTACTTCAGAGTGAAATTTCAAGTAAGCACAACACACCACTTTAACTCAGAAAAAAAATCCAGCCAGTTACTTGTGTTATTGTTTTCTAATTTCAGTCTAAAACTAAAATAAATAATTCCAGATATTTTCTTATGAGGCATTTAATGACATCAATCTAGTGTCTTCTCAATGAGAAGAAGTACATACAGTTTTGTTCTTGGCTGCCAATTAAGGAGATCCACAATATGGTTAAGATGTTGATGCTATTTGCCAATCCTATGAATGAGCGATTGCAAGTGTCTTCCATAAACAGCACCACTCTGATCACACAACACAACAGACATTACCAATCAACCACAGTGGGGTTTCTCACTGCACCGGTGGAAATCCACAGATCTCTTTGCTGAGCATTCTATGTCAAGTTTACAAAAGCACTGGAAATGTAAGCTTGCTTTCCATTATGTAACTGCAAGTTTCACACTGTCCTGAGGTTTCAAACTCATAGGAACCATTTCTCTAGTTACATCTAGTTGTGTGGGTTGCCATACTTTTTAAATGACCTCGATAAAACTCTCATTAAGTACTGTGCAATTGTCCAAGGCTTATCACAGGTATTATTTCCACCTACAGAATATTATAAATTAACAAACCTTCCCACTTAATAACATGGCAACCTTTTGAAAGACCTGCTCCAACTGTATTCTTTTCATACATAAGACTTATTTACTGCAATGGACCATAATGATGAAGTGATAGAGCCACTTAACCAAATAGTCAAATATATAACTTCTATTTTAATGAAACTCGGAGAATCCAAGGATTGTGAGTGTAACACACACAGGAAAATAATGAGCAGGATTTATATTTGCTGGGAGCTGTATATATTTATACATACACACACACACACATATAACAAATCAATTGGCACTAAGTTCATTTAGCTTCATTTTTACACCTCCTAGCTCAGAAATTGTGTAGCCTACAAAACAATTTCTATTTTATCTGTACCATCTAATTAATTAAATGGCCCCAGAGTACCAGACTCACAAATCTCGTTAATAGCTGAATACTGAAATAAAGGCTGCTCACCCCTACTAGAATAATATTTGCATATCCCCACCTGTGATGGGTAATAAGTACCTGCCACAAATCAGAATTATGAATTTTGTACGCCTAACAAAACCGCAGGGGAAATTATACCTCAGACATTCCATAATAATTGCAGCTAAGCTGTTTAGTGCCATCCACTTATTCTGCCTGAAGTGTTTAAAGTAGCAACAGTTGTAAATGAATTCAGGCACATATTCAAGGGATTTTTTTTTTCAAAAAGTTTTTCTGTCTTGCCATATGTAATTATCTTTATGGAAGTATTCAGCTGCAAGTTGTAACACATTCACATTTAAAGAAGCAAATTTCAGGAAAAAAAATACAGAGTTCCACCCATCAGGCAGTCATGTGTGTTAGAAATCTGTCCTTGGAACTTCGGGATACTTTTAGAAAGGTGTGAAGGTGTGGATAGGAGTGGATTTACTAACTGGAATGGGCTTTCCTAGGTTGCTGCTATCTGATAAAATAGTATTCCGGATAGAAGGTCACGGGTATCGTCTCAATGGAGAAACCACTGGGTTGGTCAAGTAAGCTTTCAATATGAAGTAACATGGACCTTTTATGGCATGGCTTATCTGAGCACTGATTATGTTGTGAAGTCCATAGGTCTCTTCGAGAAATCTATCCTGAGACCACTGTAGTATGGGGACCTTATCTGACGACAGTGAATATTTCTAAGGGGTGTTTTTCTTTCTGATGCTCACTACTACAGGAACGGTGCCATGGGAAAACCCAGCACAGAAGGCGTGCAGGAGAGAATAATAGCACTTTAGTATTTACTCCTAATAGCAATGGCCATGTTCTGGTTAACTCTGGTATCTGATTAAATGAAAAAAAAATAACTCCCAGAAGAAGCAATATTATCCTGTTTAGGGGGTACAGAGTTTTCTTACCAATGTTGATGGCAGTGAGGTATCTTTGAGAGATTCTAGAAAACCTGATATTAATTTGGCTAAGGGTTACATACTTGTTGTTATAAAGAAATCAATATCAGTGACTTTCCTTTTCCTCATATTCAAAACATTATATAAATCGGCTTTTTTAGGCTGAGGTCATAAAATAGCGAGTGAGGTCCTTGCTTTGTAAACACAAGGATATAATATCTAGTCCCAGAACACATGTTAGGGAACAAAGGGAATCAGTCTGCTGCCATACACTTGAAAATTCAGTGGTAGAGGCAAAGCCACATGCAGCCCTGGGGCTCTAAAGTTCAACCTATTCATTGCTAAATTCCGGCCAACATGAGACCCTGTCTCAAAACCCAAAGATGGATGGCACCAGAAGATTGGCACCTAAGAGTATTCACTGCTCTCCAAATGCACAAGCACACAATACATAAATGCATGCATTCCTGGACACACAATGCACCCACATATGCAAACATTTGCACAGGCATATGAACAGACTCAGAGATACTTTTATCTGTCTGCTAATTGATCAAAGAAACTATCTACTGCTTGAAGTTGTTGTGGTTTTAGCAGTACACTGCATACAGCGTAGAGTTGTCCTTACTAATAAATGATTGTCTCTTTTATATTTCTCCATTAAAATTTAGCCTATGAACTTCATAGGAATGAAATGAGCTTCTATCCTGAAGACTATTCTGTAGAGGTGAGTGAGGGGTGTAAAGGAGATATGAAAGAAAGCACAGAATCTCTTCTGTTTTTCTCTCTCTCTCTATCTGTTTCTCCCTCTCCAAGTGTATGTGTTTGTGTATGTCCATATGCACACTTGGTCTGAATGTGCACGTAAAAATATCAATCTCATTTAGTCGCAAAGTGCTTAAAATAATTAGGATTTATGTATTTTCAGAAGAGTAGGCACAATGGTGCAGGAGTGGCCATGATGTGATTAAGTCAGGTTGCTGGAGGCTCCCTAAGGTGACAGAATGGTCTGTAGGCTTCTGAAGAAAAGCTTATACAGCCTATTACCATGATGAAGTGAAATTTCAAATTACGTTTTATATTTGTAAAGGACTACCAGACAAGGTCCCTATGGATTGTCAAATACTACATAAAATGCTATAAAAACCAGACCATAATCTCTCACTAACTTACACATTAGCCTCAGGCAGTAAAGATGGTTTTTATTGAGCCAGATTTTGTGAGGGTAAAAAAAAAAAGAAAGAAAGAAAGTTACACACAGTTTATCCTGGCTTTTCAGGCACGGAGCATCTTCCCTGAGTTAACATGGCGTATTCCAAGTGATTAAACAAACTTGTCTCGCAGCTCTTGCCGTGCACTTGAAAAGAAGCAAAGCAGAGATGGATTTACTGCGAAAAGGCTCTTCATTCTGTCCCCATTTTATTCAAACCGTTACTATGGAACTCAAGAAAGGTAAAAGGGAAATTAAAACTTCAGTAAGGCATCTTGCAGAGACCCACCTGTGTTCCGTGCTGTGCTTCACTTACTAGCCTGTACCTTTGAAACTCACAAGGAAGGCATGTGGGAAGGAATCCAAAGACAGGGATACACTCTTGTCAGCCCCATGGATGGTCAAGGCTTCGGGAAACCATAGTTTGGACTTCAGTTCATTTAGCGTCACTGATGAGCCGAGTAAGCCTGGTATTGTGATAAACTGGTATTTCTGTCCCTGTCTTTAAGAGTAGATATTTTGGAGCAGTTTATCATCAGATTAACAAGACAGAACAGATGGATGGGTGCTCCTGATCCTGTAGTCAGGAAGTTGAATGTATTGAATGTGTTTCATGATCCTTGCAGTTGCATCTTGGTACAGACATGGGAGCATCTTGTGGAGGTGATCCCTGAGCACTGAGATTGGTATATGCTGTGTCTTAATGGGCTATCTGTAAATTTGGCTATTTCTAGACTGAGCTTGCAGAGAAATTCAGATCTCCTCACCCCTTATTGTTTAGACTGGATCGGTTGAAGAGCACCTCTTCATGAGTCACACAGTTAGTGGAAAGAAGGTGGTGGCCAGCCTGAGTTCTGAGAATATTTAAGTGTGTGGCCCATATCTAATTATGGCTTACAAAGTCATGAAAATGTGCTATGCTAGAAAGCTCATATGAGCTTCACTGTCATAAAAGAGCTGGTCTTTTCCTGTCTTATACTCTTCGCGCACTAGATTTATAACTTCAGATAAATAATTGTCCAGAGCTTCAAGTGTCTTTCATTTTCATCTATAAGAGACACTTTTCTAAAATAGTGTGATATTATTTGGGGTTCTCTAGAATGACTGTATGTTTTAAGTCATTATATGGACTAGTCATCCAACGGCTGTCTGCATACACGAGAGGCTGAGAGTTAGATCCCACAACAGTCTGACTAAGTGCCTGGGAGACTCCTGGAGACATACTGGCTTCAGCCCATTTTAGAATGCTGAAGAAGCCGGGTTCTGATGCCAGTGAAGGACGGCAGGGATTGGTACTCACAAAGACCAGAGGGTAGAAAGGAGGTTGGCTGGAACCTTGGAACTTCTTTGCATCTGGATGACAGCTGGAAAGAATCTCTTCCTTAGTGGGAAGGCGGTTCTTTAATGTTTTTTTTTTTCCTTTCTAGGTCTCCACGGAAACCTGTTTCTAACTTGATACCTAATTCCAGATCTAACGAAGATGATAATGAAGATTCACCAGCACAACTGTTGAAAAGATTAAATATACTCTCTTGAACAGCCAGACCTAACCACTTTTCTGGAGCTTGGGATTACAGGAGCCCCAGAATCGTAGATTTTAAGAGGCTAAATGCAGAAGACGGGGCTTTAGTGGTCAGAAAAGGACCTGCTTTTATATGCATAGAGAACATTAAATGTCTCATTGACATTAGAAAAAAAAACAGTATTTTTATTTTCTTTTTTTCTTTTTTGGTTTTTTGAGACAGGATTTCTCTGTAGCTTTTGGAGCCTGTCCTGGAACTAGCTCTTGTAGACCAGGCTGGCCTCAAACTCACAGAGATTCGCCTGTCTCTGCCTCCTGAGTGCTGGGATTAAAGGCATGCGCCATCACTGCCTGGCCCCAAAGCAGTAATTTTTGAGGATAAAATCAAAAGAGCTATATAATTGCTTGTGTTTTTTTAAACCTGTAACTAAAATGATTTTAATTCTTTCAATTTTAATATATGGATTGGAATTTGGTAATACATTTTTCTAGTTATTTACATTATTCAAAAAGTCCACTTACTTTGTGTATTTGTAATATATATGTGTATATATGTATATTGTATATATATATATATATATATCCCATGAGCATCCTTGTGTTTTGAAATATATAATGAATTCATAGTGGGAATTCATTTTGAACTGGCAATAAAATAAAGATTTATAAAATATAGTTTTAGGCCTAGAATGAAGGGCCTCCTGTGTACTAGGCAAGAGCTTTTTCACTGACTACACCTCCGGGCCACAAGTGTCACAACTAACGCTGGAATTCTTCCACAACTGTCTTGGCTGATTTATTTAGTCAGAGTTTGCATATGCATATGAATGAAACAGTCCAGCTGTTTTTCTGGGGAAAAAAAAGAAGCAACCAAAAATCTAAATGATGCCAAGCCAAAATATACTTTGTAAACAGTGGGATATATGGTATCTATCAAAATTCCTTAGATTTCTGAAGCAGCTACTTTAATAGACATCAGAATAAAAACCCAGGTAAAATGAAACATGGGTTTTATATTTATGTTACGCTAAGCCAATCTTGAAAAGGTTGATTTTCTTTCTTTTTAAAGTTCTCTTTACCATGCCTCTTCTGGTCTCCTGTTTCCGCAGATCCCCTTTGAATCATTCTACTTCCATTGTCAAGAGTATTTATTGTTTCTGTAAGATTTATCAAATTAAGCAGTTGATTACTTAGTTGGTATAAACTTTTTGCCTAGGAATTTTTTCCATCTGCTTTTGTTGTTGTTTGAGACAGGGCCTAGAAACTGTTATGCAGCCCAGGTTTGCCTTGACATTGTGGTAATCCTCCTACTTTAGCTTCTTGAGTGCTGGGATTACAGCTTTGAGCCACCACACACAAGCTTTTCTTTTGTCTTGTCGTTTAAAAATGCTCTGTAGGGGCTGGCTGGAGAGATGGCTCAGAGGTTAAGAGCATTGCCTGCTCTTCCAAAGGTCCTGAGTTCAATTCCCAGCAACCACATGGTGGCTCACAACCATCTGTAATGGGGTCTGGTGCCCTCTTCTGGCCTGCAGGTATACACACAGAAAGAATATTGTATACATAATAAATAAATATTAAAAAAAATGCTCTGTAACATGCACAGAAAGAAATATGGGCTGTCCTGCTAAAACTGAACACAGTGATAATGATTTACCATTATAGCCATAGATGAGTGTGTCTCTCAACCCTCTTCAGAGGTACTTCTTTAACACAGAGACCCTACAACTGGGAAAGGAACAGAGAATAAGAGACTATGGGATGCTCAGCCATAAATGATCATCTATAGTACAGTTCTGCCACACAAAGCTCCAGGATTATTGCAGAAGAGGAGGTGGAAAATAGGTTAGCCAGAGATTCTCTGATGACTATTTGGAAACAATGTTTTCTGGACACAACAGGGAAGTTGCACACATAAACTCACAGTGGTGGTGAAGACAGTATATGCAAGAGAGACGCAATTCCAGAGTGGAGAGGGGAGGGGAGTATGAAGCCCCACCTTTAAATGAGGCACTTTAGGCTAGCAAAGGAAGAGTCCGTTTTCTTTTAGGGTATGACCCCAGATAGGTTGACTATGCTCTAGTGGAAAACCACACTACCAAAAGCATGTGAATAGCCCAGGTTGGACTTTATGGGGTTAAGAAAAAAAGAAGTCATTAACTTGCAAGAGAGGTGAACCTGAGAGGAGCTGGTGGAAGGAAGAAGACAATACAAATATAGAAACTATCTCTTGCTCATTCCTGTTTTTCTCACTGTCTTTAATTTTTCTCCTACTTACTCCCTTTTATTTTGTATCTTCTCTTTTTTCTTTCCTAGACCATACTTTTATTTTAACATTTAATTTTTTTAAAAAAAATAATTTATTCGTTTTTATGGTCATGGATGGTGCAGTATTGTTTTTAATTTTTGACTTGTGTTTCTTGTATATCTGGCTTGTTTGGGAGTTGGTGCTGTGACTCTGGTTTGTCTTCTCTCAGCATCACTGAGGGTTGCTTCCTCCAGGTTGTGTTGCTCACTAGAACAGGGCTGCTATCACAACTGACGGGCAAACCACAACAGAAAGCAAATCTGTGAAAAAGTAAGGCTTCTCAACATCATCTGCCTTTCTTAATGCTTCACTTCCTTCTAACTGTGTTGGAGACATTACTGTTTGGGTGGAAGCATCACCCCCAGCCCCTGGCATTCATATACCAAAGAGTCTGAGATGTTTAGGTGGAAGGTCGGTCCCAAGCTCCCTCCCCCTGGGAATTGCATCAGTCCAGACTCCACCTCCTAGAAAGCCCACCAAACAATGAGCCCCTCGCCAAAGATGCTCAAGATCACTCCCACCAGGTATTTAAACTGCCCCTTAGAAAACAAACACATGGTTAGTTTTTTGGTCTTCCTTCCTCGTCTCCTCTCTGGGGCCTGGAAAGTCAAGCAGGAGCATTGCTATCCATTAAACCTGGGATTTTTCTAAATTGGTTTGATTTGTTCTGATTTGGATTATTGCGTCGGTGGAGAGGTTTATCAGGGCGTAAAAAGTTTTCAATTACAACGCCTGATTTCAAATTATATTGTAGAGCAGTCGTGCTAGAAACAGCATGGTACTGACATGTAAAGAAACATGTAGATGAGCAGAATATAGAATAAAAGAATAAATCTATATAAGCAAGTGGCTTAGAAGAGACAGCATATTTAATGGTAATGAAGGGGAAGCTCAATACTGCATGGAGAAGACTTACACAGATCCCCATATCATACCTCATAGAAAAATCAATTATTGTATATCAAATTCTTCAATGAAGTTCTGAAATTCTGAAACTACTAGAGAACAGTAACTTCCAGATATAGATATGAGCAATGGACTTATTACTAGCACTCTGATAGCCCAGGAAATAACGGCAAGAATTAACAAATAGGACAGCATTTAATTAACAATCTCACAATTTTTTGCAGAACAATTGAAACAATTACCAGAGTAAAAAAGTCACAGATAAAATGAGAGAAAAATGTCTGCTCACTTTTCATCTGACATGGGATTAAGAGCCAGAAGAATTTAAAGAAATCCAATAGGCCACACGTCAAAACAACAAACAAGTCAATCAATAAGTGGACAATGAACTGAGCCAGCGCTCAGAAGAAATGGAAATGATCAATAAACAGAAAAAAAAATGTTCAAAACTTTGTGTCATCAGAAAATTGCAAATCAAATGCGCATTGAGATTTCAGACCACCGAAGTAAGAATAGCTCTCACTAAAACCAGCAAAGATGCAGTGAGAAGTCTGATAAACCATTGGTGAGAAGATAAACTTTCTAAACATTATCACTGTTTGGAGATTCATTAAGAAATACTTTTATATATTGCAGTCATAAGAATGACTATATGATCTAGTCATAGAGAATAATCAAAACATTTCATAGAGATCCTATGTATTCATGATGACATGGTACTACTCAAAACGGCCAAGCTATGGAATCAGTACAGGCACCCATCATTGGGTGAAAGACAATGTGGTATATGTACACAGAGGAATATTATTAAGCTAAAACATTGAATGCAATTTTGTCAGGTATAGGCAAAAGGAGATGAGTAGTGAAACTGGGGATCATGGTTTTAGCTACAATAAAGCTGACCCCATCAAATGTGACCCATTCTCTTTTATAGGAAGGTGCTAAATTTAAAGAAAATTAATGAAAATAGAAGGCAGACTTTGGGGGAAGTAGCAGAAAAAGAGGGGAAAAGGGATAAAAGTCAGTGGTAGGGGTGGAAAAAAAACTGTGTCTTTTTTGTGTGTGTGTCTTTATATTAATGGATGAAGATGTCACACAGAAGTGAGTGTTTGTACAAATATTAAATGCTATAAAAAAGTTAAATAAACTATAGGCTGCTGAGTATTTGCTACAGACCCAGGATTCCTGTTTATTTGACTTGACTCTTCCAGACGTATTTTCTGTGAATTACTCATTTTTTTTCACTTCCGGCTGAACTGGTTGCAGGCCTTTGGAATATATATATATATATATATATATATATATATATATATATATATATATATATATATTTCCTGTCTTCCTGTCTTCTACATTCTGGTTTAAAATCAGTTTCTACAAAGAGGTCTTTCTGACCTTTCAACTCATATTCTCTCAGCTCTTGAAGACTTCTTTCATACTTCCTTTACCACCAAAACTTCCTAGACTTCTTCCATCCTGTGGTGATGTGATCTCTAGAATTTTTCTTAAAATTTTTCATATGAGACACACGTGGATGTTCATCTTACTGCTTTATATTATCTGTAGACTTGTGACAAATGCAGTCTCTTACTGACTTCTGCAGTTTTCTGGGGCACCAAACAGCACATGGCACATATATTGGGCCTCTGATAGCAGTGTCTCATGGAATGAATGAGTGTCTCATCCATAATTTTGACAGATTGTAAGTTGTAAAATGATCTCCTGTTCATGTAAAACCCCTTAGTGCTTTATTTGGATTCAATTCCATGTGTTATTTTTGAATCTCAAAAGAAGCTTGTGATAAAATATATACGTATACGGTTACATGGGTATTACCTTCTCCCTGACAGCAAGGCAGGCAAAGAAATGGTTCTGTTTGGCTCCTTCTGTTCTCCAAGCTGTTATGCAGAGAACAAGTTCTGAGTGATGAGGTCATAGCCCTGCATCTATGCAAGAAACAGGTTGCTTCTTAGAGTCACTCATTTCAGACCAAGCTCTGTAATCAGTTAACAATTTCTGCTTGATTAAAATGTTGACAATTTTTCCATTTACTTAATTTTTTAATTAAAATTTTTGGACAAAGCTATAGAAGAACATTTTATGTCCTTCTTTTCTTTCTAAAGTATTTCTTTCGATCATAAATGAACCTTTGATCGGAACGTTAATGGTCACTTCCCAGTGATCGGAACTCTGTGGCTGTTACACCAAAGACAACTCTCATTGTCTACTGTTCTTTTACCCTAATTGTTATGATGGAGGCTCCATAGGCTCCATGAGATTTAGCAGGTGAAGGGATCTCATGGAATCCTCTCAAGACCCGGAGTTCTGTGCCTGTGGCTGCTGTGGCTGAGCTGCTATGAAGACGCAGAAATTGGTGGTTTGTCCTGCACCCCTGATCCATCTGCACTGCACACACAAAAAGCAGTGTGAACTCAGTCACTCGCAATGAGTATTTTCAAGTTTACTTTTGATATGCGTGGTGTGTGCTTGTGTTTGTGAGTGTGGATGAATAAGGTGTATGTGTACATGTATGCGTATTTGTGTGTGTGTGTGTGTGTGTGTGAAGGGGCACAGGTGAAGGTTAGATGATGTTCTAGTTTGTTTCCTATTGCTGTGATAAAACACCATGACCAAGCACAATTGGGAAAAGAGTTTAAAAGCTTATAGGTTACAGTCCAAAACTGGGGCAAGCCCATGCAAAAACAAAAGGGAGAAATATAGAGGTTGGAAATGAAGCAGAGAAGACAGAAGAATGCTGCTTATTGGCTTCCTCCCCTAGCTTGTCCAACTACCTCTCACATGTAGCTTGTTCTTACCTGCCTAGGATTATGCCCACAGAGGTCTGGATCCTCCTATATAAAATGGCAATGAAAGGAAATGCTTTATGGAAATAGCACATACCAATCTGACAGAGGCAAGTCTTCAGCTAAAGTTCCTCATCACAGGTATAAGGCCAAGAATAGCCACTTGAAAGGACAGCCTCAGGTGCAGGTTCCCACTTGCACTTAGAGACAGTCTCTGTTGTTCACCGCTGTAGGATCCAGGATGATTGACTTTTCAGCTTCCAAGAATGCTCTTGCCTCTGCCTCCCAACTCTGCAGGGCTTATCAAGCTCAGTGTTTTAGCCACAGTTACGTTCTCCTAGCCACACTGATGTTCATGCTTTAATCTAAATTTAGTGTTTCAGCTTCTCAGACCTCTTGATCCCAGCTTCCCTGTGTCTGTTTGGGTTCACATCACTTTGTATTTGTCCTAATGCACCCAGAGATGGCCAATTATCAAATAGGCAACCAATGGCACACAATCATGCCAATCAAGCCAGTCCCTTTAAGATTTGCTTATTAGCACTCGTTTAAGAAATAATGAGACAGGAATGAAAAGACAGTATTTAGTAATTTTGTTTGTTTGGTTGGTTGGTTGGTTGGTTTTTGCTAGTTTCATGTGCTTTGAAATTTTAATTAGAATTATTGCCACCACAGACTGAGGGGCCATTGATAATGGCACTGGAATTTGTCTCTACTGCATGTACTGGCTTTTTGGAATCCTATTATATTTGGATGCATACCTTCCTAAGCCTGAATGTACTTGGGAAGGCCCTGGACTTCTAACAGGCAGGGTACCTTGCCCTCTCTTAGGACTGAATGGGGTGGAGTGGAGGGGAGCATGACGGAAGTGGGAAGAGGGGAGGAAGTGGAAATTTTGATTGGTATTATTTATAAAGTAATAAAAAAGAAATTTAAAAAAAGAATTGTTGCCACTGAAAAGACTATTTAATAGATGTGGCTATTAAGGAGTAACAACTTATAGCCCCCTGAATAGGAACTCCAGACCAAAGGCAGCTGTGATGTGTAATGAGTAGAATGTGGTGTGTGGTATTAAGCAGTGCACACTGTTGTTAATGGCACTGCTGGTCTCAAGACCAAGAAGTTCTTAAGGACATGCCTTTATTTGGATTTGTAGTAAGAATAATTCTATACTTTTTATGACTTAAACCTAGAACTTAGACCTTCATCTCTGATAAAGACTGAAAAGGAAGAGGAAGAGGAGATTGAAGAATTAGAAGCTAAAGGAGAAAGAGGAGGCAGGAGGGAAGGAAAAGAAGAAGGAATAAGAAGAGAAAGAGACAGAGGAAGAAGAGGAGGAGGAGAAAGAAGAGGAGGAAGAACAGGAGATAACGGTTTTGGGTGTTCAACACTACAGTTGACTAGAGTCTTGTCCTGTTTAGTTAATGAAGAGCCTCATCCTCTAGTTAAAGAGTGGATAATATTTGCTATTTGATGCCCTGCATCGTGGGCACTATGCGTGTCTAGCAGCTTCCTCGGCTCTTTCCTATTTGATGCCTCATCTCATCTGTCTTCCCACACTACTTTTTAGATGTAGCAAAAGTAGCAGTATATCCAACTATACTCAACCCTCACTTACCTGTATCTCACCCCTTGGTCCTTTGTCTGTGTCTCACCCATTGGCTGTACCTCATAAATTTCTAGTTTTCAGGGAACTTAGAACATTGCAGCTGAACAGATAACTCCCCAAAGTACCTGCTATACAGGCATGAGGACTTAATTTTGATCCCCAGCGTCTGTGTAAAGGTTGGCAAGGGTGGCACAAACCAGTGTGATGGATTGGCAATGGAGTAGTTGGCCAAGTCAGGAGGGTCCTGGGGACTCCCTGGATAGCCAGTCTACTTGAATCAGTAGGTTCTAGGGCCAGTTAGAGATCCAGTTTCAAAATACAAAATCGAATTGATAGAAACAGACAATGTCAATGAATGTCAACTTGTGGCCTCTATAGCAATAGTTCTCAACATTCTTAATGCTGCACCCCTTTAATACAGTTTCCTCATGTTGTGGTGTTCCCCAAACATAAAATTATTTTGTTGCTACTTCATAACTTAATTTTTCTACTGTTATGAATTGTAATGTAAATATTTTTGGAGCTAGAAGTTTACCAATGGAATAGCAACCCACAGGTTGAGAACCCCTGCTCTACAGGCATATGCAAATACATGAATAGACCACAAACACACGCAGTGATACTGAGTACATACTAATTATTGCACTGTATTAGATCCTAAGAAGAGAAATTAGGAATTCTGAAAAAAAAAAGGGCTCTCTCCTTCCAGCTTGCGGTAATAAAAAAATATCTGAGTAAGAGACATGAACTTCAGTTTGCTGAAGTAGGGCCATGTACTTCTTCTTGGGTCAATACTATGGCCAAGAGATGGTAAGTCAGGATTGGTCCAGTAGGGTCAAATGTCTAAGCACATGGCTCATTTGACTAAGGAGGAAGGGGGTAGCAGGTGTCAGGGTAGGAGAGATGTGTGATGGCCACTGGGGAAATGAGATTCCACTGTCATCCGTGCTGGCCACAGCGGTTCTGATCCCTGTGTGCTGTATTGTAGGTGCTGAGGAAACTACAGTTAGCGAGGAAAAGTCATTGGAAGGTTTTTCTTTGGAATCTAATACCACAGAGCTGAGTACTCCTGCTTCTGGGATATAAGTATTTTACACATATGACTAAACGCTATTGCTCATTATTTTCCTTGGTGGACTTAACATCTTGAAACCGAAGCCCTTCACTGTAGCATTGAGCTTGCTGTATTATGCAATGGTATAAATGATGGTGTGTAAAACTATGAAAATGTGAGAGAATGGATGAATGATTAATGAGAGGAATGAATGAATGAATGATACTCCCTTTTTGTACTGCAGACAGGGATGCAGCGTTCTTCTTTTCTAAAACAGCTTTGATGGAGAAGCGAGTCTGACTTGTGCAGACAGTGATGGAGGGGCGTCTGACCTTCTCTGACATGTTTCCCTTCAGACTGATCCCTCCCTCAATCCTTTGCTGTACTCATATCTTCTCGGCTATGCAGTTTTTATTGAATTTCTGATATGTGAATGAATCACCACATAAAATGTGAACTTTCTCTTGAATAAAATTACACAAACAAAATAATTCTGGGAAAAAGGAGGCAAATAAGGCTTTTCAGCGTGGCTATTTATAAAAGCCCCTCCACCATTACGGTCTTATTTCTGTAGCCGTCTGTGTTTTTGGTGGATTTTAGTGAGAAAGACATATGATCTGTGAGAATGGGTACTTCATCTCAGTTGGCTATGAAAACATTAGAAAACTTACCATGACTAAAAGTATTTTAAGTCAATATATAAAATGGCTTCAGAGTTCTCTTATCTTTTTATGGGGTAAGGTGCACAGGGGAGAGCGAGGTGGGTATGACGATGATTAAAATCAATGCAGACCACTGCTGGTCTTAACACATGATGACAATATTGCATACCACTGTGGCACATAAAATGATATCATTCATAAATCCTTTGCCCTTTCTGATGCTTCGAAGAAAACACACGAAATCATTTTGACTGATTAACAAGGCTAAGCTCTATAGGCCCTACAGCCCCTGAAGTTATTGCTATTACCTAACTTATCTCAAGCAATAAATCAGAGACTCCTTGCATGATTAGGAGTGGGAAGGTGTTGCCTAAGAAGGAAGAGAAATGCAGCAAGCATTTAGAGCTAGTTTGGCTATGATTCCACAGAATCAGGGTCGGGCAGGATAAAAAATCAGTGACATTCAACCGCACGATCAGAATTACTGAAAATTAAAGACGACACCTCAGTTTCAGGGGAAGGCAAACAGCTCTCTGTAGATTATGTTTCACCCACTTGAGGACCCGTTTATAGTCACTTAGCTAGTATTAGATGCCAAATGGAACTATTGATTCCTCTCCACACTTCTCTCCCTCACTAGTTGCCCAAATCACTTCTATCCTTGAGACAGAAGAGTCAACATTTATTAGAGGTTCTGTGGTTGAGGCCAAGTGCTGAGCTGGAGTGGATAAAGATTTAATTATTTGTGTATTAAAATGAAGAAAAAATAAGTTTATTAAAATAATTTAAAAGCAGTAAAATTTGTGCATATTAAAGAGTCTTTATAACTTGGAATAGCACAACAAACCACAAGCCTGTGTAACATTATTTGAAGTGTATAGGTACATATTCTACCGAAATTCATGAGAGTATTTCTCAGGAGTTTCTCATGACTTCATTAGAACCATGCTTGTATCCATTCTTCTGCGGACAAACACCTGGGTTCAGTCTATAACTTGGCTGTTTTTAGGAAAATTGTTATATATACTGATGTGAAAGTAGCTATGTGGTTATTACAAAGTTCTTTAGGTAAAGACCCAGGAGTGGTCTACCTTAGTAATCTGGCACATACATCTAATGTAATTCATCCAGCAATGAAGAAGAATGAGTACATCAGTATAGGAAAATGGATTCAGCTAAAGATAATCATATTAAGTGAATTGAATCAGATTAAGAAAGACAAATGTCACATTCGTGGACAATAGATTTTATAGAGATATATTAAATCATACTTATTCATAGTACGTAGAAGTAAAAACAAACTTTCTGGGTAAGAAAAGAATGAGGAAGTGAGACAAGAGTAATGGAGTTCCCGAAATGGGGGGGGAGGGTGCAGACAGACATTTCTGTCCTGCCTGGCCCCACAGCCATTCAGTTCCAAAGAAACACAGAGGCTTACATTAATTATAAACTGCTCGGCCTATCAGCTCAGACTTATTATTAACTAGCTCTCACAACTGAAATTAACCAATAGTTCTTGTTTATGTTTAGCCACATGACTTGGTACCTTTTCTGAGTATGGCATTTTCATTTTGCTTTTTAGGCATCTGGTTGGTGATTGTGTCTCTGCCTTCCTCTTCCCAGAATTCTCGTGGTCTGATTGCCCTATACTTCCTGTCTGGCTACTTGTCAATCGGCATTTTATTAAATCAATACACGTGACAAATCTTTACAGTGTAAAAAGTATTATCCCATATCGGGGGAGGGGTATTTAAGGTACATGCATGTATTAAATGAAAATGATCTAAAATTCATTACTATGAACAATGAGCATGTGTGTGCATACACGCACATGAGTGTACACACACATCTCTCTCTTTAGGATTAGAAAATACCAACTAATTAGTGAAACAGGAGACTCCTGACTTTGTGGCTTTTGACATTGCAATTCCTATGATCAGCTTTAATCACTTTAATGGCTAATATTCAGGCATCATGTAAAGTTTACAAAACCCTAAAAAGAAACTTGGGTCTCTTTGATATTCTATTGCTAGAAGTGCTTCAAATTGTAAATATTTACTCAGATTAATTTAGTGAAAATACTGTATTAGGAACATAGCCATCACTGGCTCTAGGATATGTAACTTTCATTGACCTTTATTTCTATAGTCTTTTATTTAAAACCAGTTTTCCAGCTACTGATTGGACTTACAGGCACACTGTAGAACTTGTTTCCTACTCAAGACTCCTGAATTTAGCACCCATGTGATAGTTGCTGTTTAAGTGTATCTATTTATTCATCTGTTTCCAAAAGTAATAATGCTGCTATTTCTTAATGTTCTTGAGAAACCCAAATGTTAATTTGTAAGTATTCTGTATACTGTAGGATATTGAACACATGTCAGAAAACCAAGTATATTTCTTAATCTTGATTTTCTAGGATTAATAAGCATGTTCTGCAACCCCCACTTCTTGTGTAATGCTAATCTTGTACTCAGAGAACCCATAGAAAGTAGAATAACTGCATATTAGGAAGAGGAATGATCAGAGCGGCTTTGGTCACCTAACCTGAAGAAAGTGTTTAGAATTTTACAGTAGGAAGGAGAAAAGGTGGGAGAGAGGAAGGGACAGAAGGAGTAAGAATTTCACACAAACTAATCCTCAATTATGAAAAACAGTTGACACAGACATTCTTAAATGTGACTTTAAGTATGAATATATAAATGTATACATACATATATATACACACAAACAAGTATGTGTATAGTCTAATTAATTAGAGAATATAAATAAAATTCAAAAGTTTTATTTCCATTATTAGTATCTTAATTTTTTTCAGAAAATAAAAATTTACAAACATTTAGTATTTTGACTGATCTTGATGGTGCTGTGTCAAAAAATGCTACCAGTTTCCAGTTCTGTGCCTTGCTGGGGCTCAAGCAGATGCTTGCTTAGTCATTATGATTAGATTCCAGGAATTTTCAGAATCTTATTTTTCTGCCTTTGTGTTTCAAGTACCCTGCAGCGAGGATGCAAATAGCCCATCTTGAGCAGAAGATCTGTCCTTGCTTGTCAAGGAGTGCAGAATCAAGGAGAACAGACTGAGCACCTATTCTGAGGCCATTTCCAGACAGAGTACAGCACTATGACCTAGCTGTAAGTTCTCCTGCCTGCCTACAACATCTATCTACTCTACTTTATTTATTTTCACATTACGGCTCTTTATGACATTTCCCTACCTTGCTGTGATGTCAGTTAATCGTTCTGGGATGTAGGATCACCTTGGAAACAAACCTAAGGGCATTATCTGTGAGTGAGTTTCTAGGCCTTACAAAACAGAAAGACAAGTCCTAACTGTAGTGACACACCATCCCGTGGTTGGGGTCCCCATGAACATAAAAAGGAGAGGGGGATCAGAGCAACAGCATTCTTCTATCTCTGCTTCATCACTGTGGATGTGATGTAATCCCCTGCCCCACACTCCTGCAATCACGCCTTCCATACCATGTTGGATTTTAACTTCAAGCTCTGAGCTCAAAGAAACCCTTTCTTTCTTAAGATGCTTGTTGTTAGGTGTGTTGCCACAGCAGTTAGAATGGTAAGTGATACTGGTCCATCATCATTCACAGTGAATGGAGAGCTTTTTGTATTGTCTTCTTCTATTTAAAATTGAAACAAGCAATAGTAATTTGTCAGGTAGAGAACCCAAAGGACTGAACAAGCATTCTCCATTGTATAAAGTCAAAGTAAAAATGTATTGAAAGCACTGACAGAAGGAGAATACAAGTCTTCACTCAAGGGAAGGTACCAGATTTCCTCATCTCTGAGTGTTATTCCTCTTCTGCCATTAAGTCTGGATATCATCTCCCAACAAGAAGGAATCAAAGTAGATCTTACCAACTTTCTTCTCTCTCTAGCCTATTCTAGAGTAGTTCTAGCAAGGGTCATTTTTGGTGCCTCTACTATGATAGCAATGCTAAAAATTTTCAGTTTTTCCTCTGACTTCTCCCATCCATCAGCTTTATTTACCTTGTCTCTGCCCTAGTTAGGGATTCTATTGATGTAACCCTGTGACCAATCTTGTGGTCATGTGACCATGACCAAGACAACTTGGAAAGAAAAGGGTTTATTTCATCTTTCAGTTTGTATTCTGTTATCTAGGGAAGTCAGGTAAGAATTCAAGTTAGAAACCTGGAAGCGAGAACTGATGGAGAGGCCATGGAGGAATGCTTCTTACTGGCTTATTCCTTAGGGATTGATTGCTCAGCCTCCTTTCTTATAGACCATGACCACCATCCCACACGTGACACTGCACAGAATGAACTTGGCCTTCCCATATCATTTGCCAGTCAAGAAATGAACAAGTGAAAATCCTCAACACACAAATAAATGTGTGTGTATGGATGTATATACACCTACATATTTGAATGAACATTTTGATTAATGATCCCAGAGATATTCAGGTGATAATGTTTTATTAAAATGATAATAAGATTTGTGACTTACAAAAAGAAAAAAATCTATAAGACATAGTTTAAAAAAATCAAACTTAATTTTGTAAGTGTGAATATATATTTATACAGAGGAACACAAAAGGAAATCTGTTCAGAAATAATGAAAGACAACCCAGGCAAAATATAAGGTAGAAGGTAGGCAATACTGTTGAATCAAGAATTTCAGAGGAGCATGGAACATTCCAAAATAATGACGAAATAGCTGAAAAGAAAGCTGGCTGGACTAGGCATGATAGAGAGAAATTGTTAAGATGTATTGAAACTATTCTAAAGGATATTGTAGAGAATGAAAAATCCTTGGATTTTGCTGTTGAGAGTTATGCTGTTGTTGAAAAATGGTTGTGTTATTAAATGCTAGGAGGAAAAATTTAGTTATAAGGTATTTTATTTATTGCCTGTTTAGCAGAAACCATGATTTTAGGATTGCTAAAGACATTAAAACAGTGGTCAAGCATATTAGAGCATACACTTTTTATTCTTGAGACAGGGTTTCTATGTGTAGCTTTGGAACCTGTCCTGGAACTTGGTCTGTAGACCAGGCTGACCTCGAACTCACAGAGATCGCCTGCCTCTGCCTCCTGAGTGCTGGGATTAAAGGTGTACAGCATTTAAATGGAGAAAAAGATAGTTCAAAATGGAATATAAAAAAGAGACCAAAGAGGATACCAATGTAATTTTAATATTTTTTTATTTTTTACTTTAAGAGTACAGCAACAAAACTTCATTTAAGACATCAACGATATCTTAAAACATATTGCTCGGAAACTAATTATGCTGGCACATACCTGTCATTGTGACTCTACGGAGCCTAAAGAAGGAGGAACAGCATGACTTTTGGGTCAACCTGGATCACATGGTGAATTCTAAGAAGTTTTGGGTTAAATGGTAAAGTCTTTACTCAAACCATACCTCTCAATCCTTTTTTAAATGTAACTGAACAACAACGAAGACATTTGCTGTACACCCTATGGTGGTTTGGATGAGGAACTCTCTGTTAGGCTCAGGTTTTTGAATGCTTCATTCCAATTGAAAGTTAGGAATGTTCTGGAACCTTTGAAAGGTGTTACTTTCCTGAGGAATTGCATCCCTGGGGCAGATTTTGTGGGTATATAGCTTGAACTCACTTTCAGTTTGCTGCCTTGTTTCTGCACGTGGGTACAGAGAGCACCTCTCATCCTGTGTCCTGTCCCAGCATTGGCACACGGCCATGCCTCCCCCATTGTTATGGACGCTTCTTCTTGAATCAGAAACCAAATAAACCTCTTCTTCCCTAAGTTGCTTTTGGTCATGGTATTTTATCACAGCAATAAATACTAACAAATCCTTACCTTTTATCTTTCTTTGGTTAGAATAGAATATTTAAATTATCTGTCTTCTAATGTTATTGGTACATTGGAATGGCATCCAAGATAGGAGATGCATAAAGAAGAAGAAGGAGCAGGGGGAGGAGAAAGGGCTGTTTTCTATTTTTATCTTTTCATGGGCTGCAGTGTTTTGTTTTATCCAGACTGAAAGCCAAGGCAACTGAAGGGACAAATTCCTGGGGTAAGGAGAAGCAAGAGATTTAACAATGTACCTCAGGGACTGCCTGACTGGTGAATTAGAACTACAGAGCTAATTCTCTCTGCTTGCTCCTTTTTGTCCCAAGGGATGGGGGTCGGATGCTTGACTTGTAGAAGCATGGAAGCAAAGAATCTTGGCTGCATAGTAAAAAGAGTTCTCTGTATTCTCACAGGCCTTGTAGTAAAGAAGTTATTGCCATACCTACGGCAGAGAACTTAAGCTGAGGCTATCTGAGTAACAAGCAAGCTGAAAATGATCTAGGGCTCAGTGCCATCCCAACACAGTTCAGCTCCTGTTTGAAAGGTAGAGTTCAATTTCTTCCATCATTTCCTTATACCTCATAGAGGGAATAATGTGACTTCAGTGTGGACAGTTTTCTTTAATGTTCTGGGTGGTATGCCATAACCAGGATATTCCAAGAAGTTAAAAAAAAAGTTTATACTGATTAAAGTAAGACCAGTTGCAGAAATAGGTTTATGTTTTGGATTAGAAATGGCACTAAAGCTGGATATCAAGCATATTAGAGATTGTATTTTTTTAAAGTGATAAAAAATGAAGAGTTTAAAACAGCAAATAAAAAGGGAGCAAAGTGAGCATTTTGGAACTAGAAAATATAAAGCCTGAAATTAAAAACTAAGTGAATGCCCAAAGTTTTGGAAAATGGGTTCAATGTACTCACTAAACGGATTTTGTGTTCTCACTCAAAACAACTAAGAATATTACCTATTATATAAAAAGAAGCATACATACATAAGGTGACTTAGAAGCATGAGGGAAAGAGATTAAAGTAAAGGGACTGGCCTGCAGACCCCATCGCCTGAAATATATTGCAGGGAAGAATCTCCTTGTTTGGTTTGGTTTCTTCATTCTGGACTTAGCCCTGCAGAAGCCATTATCTATTCTGGAGATTCAGTGAGTGTGAACCACTCATTAAGTTTGTTCTTTCTGGCCAAAGAATAAGGAAAGAGGCACCCCGCTGAAAACACAGCCCTCACCTAACCTTGCCCCAAACACAGAAAACAAGGTAGTGCCTGTGGTGTCTTAGACTAACTACCTTTCAACATCAACACAGGGGCTTTGTCTGCAACACTGAGATTGTCAATGATCAGCAGGGAACCTGATGTCCAGGCCCAGAATAGAGTGATGGGTGGGGTTACCTTCCTGACTCCAAATTCATTCCCTTGATGGAATGCTGCTGAGAACGCCAAATAAAAGAGAAAATTTAAATATCACGGACTCTCATGAAATGATACATGAGATAAAAAATGACAAGTTATAATTTAAAAAGTTCTCAAGGCCATGGAGACAGTTCAGTGACTAAAGAACTGGTCACACAAGTGTAATGTCTTGAGTTCAAATCTCCAGAATCCATGCAAAAGCTGTGCACAGGAATCACATCTATAATCCCCCAGAGACCCTCCGGGAAGCTGGGAGCCTAAAACCAGAACAAATCCTCAAAGCTCATAGGTCTGCTAGCTTTGGACATACAGCAGTGAACAATAAAGAAACTCTGCCATAGTGTGAGGACTGGGGACTGGTACTAAAGTTGTCTGCTGACTTCTACTCACGTTCCATGGCATGTGCAAGGCCACACACATTCAGATAAGCGCACACACACACACACACACACACACACACACACACACACAGAGAGAGAGAGACAGAGACAGAGAGTCATGATATCAATCAAGCAGACCCAAACTTAATGGAAAACCATTAATGAGTACAAATAATAAAGCAATAAATCTTACAATGCTTTTCTTTTTGAAAGTATAATATAATTACATCATTCTCCATTACTTCCCCCCTTAAACCCTCTCATCTCCTTGATCTCTTTAAAATTTATGGCCTCATTTTTTAAATTGTTGTTACATTTTGTATACGTATATGTACTTGGCTAACAATTTGGTATTTAATATCCAATTGGTATGTTCTTTCCTGGGGAAGACTACTTTTTGGCTATCAGTGTTACTAGTTTTTTACAGCTCTTTGCATAGGGTTAAGACCATGTGACCTTATCTATTCACTTTGAGCTGCCTATTCTTGTCTTTGTTCAGATTACTTCCTTCTTTTACCTGTTCTCCTTCTTCTTCTTTATGTTCTATTATTTGCTTTATGATTGAAGCAGAATCATAACACTACCTGATGTGTCTCTGATTTTATGGAAGATTCTAAATAGAGGAATGCCAAAAGGATGTAAATTTCCTAGACTTCTCTCAACCTGGCATAGCCACAACACCTTCAGAGGGTACCATGCTGTAAAGATACAAAATAGAGCAACCTGTATGAAAGCCATGAGAGATCCATTCAAAAGTAACATCAGGAAACTAGAATCTTAGTAAGTTTTTAAATATAGGCAGGAATGGGTAACTATCATATTAACTGAATTTTGAATTCTACTACAAATTTACATATTTTCAAACAAATATTTCCAAACTTTTTCTTTCCAGTTACAGAGGCCAACACAATTCTGATGTCAGGGTCCAATATAAACAGAAGAAGAAAATAGCTGAATAATCCCTTTGTGATCAAACTCACAAAAATTTCAAGTAGGGTAGTGAGTTTCAGTGTTGCATAAAATGATGAAATTAATTTGAATTTTCAACAGCTTACTAACCTTACAGGCAGCCAGTAATAGAGGTACAGATAAGGTGTTGAAAGTGAGCTCCCTTTAAAGTTGTAAATGTAGCATATATTTTCATCATTTCCACTGCTACCCAAAATTTCGACAGAAGTCCTAGCCATTGTTGTAATGCAAGGAAAAGAAATAGAAGACACAAATATTGGAAAGGAAAGACTATCTTTATTTACAGATGATATGGTTGCATATGAACAAAATCTGAAATCTATAAATAAGTAGAGTTGATCAAGGTTATATACAAGATCAATATGTAGAAACCAATTGCATTATGGTGGCAGCAAACAAGTAAGAAATAGTAACTTCTATAATACCACAAATTTTTGTGAATTCCTTGACTTGAATTTGTCCCAGGGCATGAGAAAAGTGATCCATGGAGTCAGAGTAAGGACTTTGGAAACTGAGAGGTACTTAAGATTTCTATAAAACTGTAAAGCAAGTAGGGAGAAAATATCAAACTTCAATATACTAGTATTATTGACTTCTAATTGTCCTTTTCTGTGACAATATCATGCAGGTATATAATGCATCCTGATTACCCTCTCCCAATATCCTCTACCTCCCTCCCACCCCATTAACGCCTATGTCCATTTATGTCACTCCTTCAGGACCAATAAAGCGGCCTCTTTCCAGGGTACTAGCTTCTGCATAAGGGAAAACACTGTGGTAGTTTTTTTCTGTGCCTGGATTGCCTTTTTCAATATAAACTTTCCATTTTCATCCATTGATCTGAAAATTTTGTAATCCTGCTTTTCTTTGCAGTCAAATAAAATTTCAGTGTATGTATGTACCACATATTCCTTTCCCACTCATTGGCTGATGAACTTCTAAGCTGTTTTGTTTTTCTAACTGTTGTGAAAAGAGAAGCAATGACTTGCAACAGCAAGGCTATGTTCCTAGGGAAGAAGTCTATGAGAGTTCAACGATGAATAAAGGTTCCTCTTTCCAAAAACTTTGCATGCATTTTTGTCATTTAATTTCTTGATAATAGTTACTCTGATGGGGGTGAGATAGAATCTCAAAGCGGTTTTAACTTTCATTTCCTTGTCAGTTAATGATATTGAACTTTTGAAACATTTGCTTATTAGCCCTTTTTACTTATGGTTTTTTTGGATCAAATGGATGATGAATATTTATTTTAAATAATTAATCTTAACATACAATCAAAGTCATAGTTGCTTTGAAATGGAAGAAAATTATAGGTTATGAAAGCCTCTCTAATGGTAATTTTTACTTACATTTTTAAGCCTGGGATGAAGAGGGTCTTCACTTATCTTTTCTGAAGGAGATGAAAATGATTATATTTTATCTTGTCCCAAGTTTCCTCATGCATTTCTCAAAATTTTGTTATATTTTATCATACTTATTGTATATCAAATTTATATATTGTAGTTTTATTGTTAAGTTTACTTCATTATCATGTTGTAGTCATGGCGGTCAGGAAATAATCTTGATTTTATCTAACTGTTTACTATTCTGGTCCTGGTTCTGTGTCTTTTTCTTTCTCAGGTAGCTTTATTCTGGAGTTTCCAGTAGTTTTCATCAAAAGTCTTCATCTAGAGTTTATGGGAATTCTTGGGGCTTTTTGTTTTGTTTTGTTTTTATAGGAAATGTGGAAGTATTGGGGGAATATTTTTTTTTCATTCTATCTGCCTGGTAGTGTTCTTGGGCTAGTATTACAGTCACACACTTCCTGCAAACTTTCTAGAAATGCTTCCATTTTCTTCTGATTAAACAATACAGCTCAGAAGAAGTTGGAGTCTTCTAATTTTTTCCTTCTTGACTTTAATGTGTCAACTTCTGCCAAAATAACTGACGACATGCCTTCCTTTTCAGATCTCAGTGACAAGGAAACTTTGTCTCAGAATAAATTTTTGGTGAAGGGTTTGTCATTGCAAATCTGTCACTTGTGCTGTAACATTTTTTAACGTGGTCTTTTGATAAACCCTTTACGCACTCCTTTTATTTTTCCTCTATTACCCCAAAGTTAATTAGTCGACTGGGGGAAATGACTCAGTGGGTAAAGCGCCTGCCTTACAAATGTGAGGGCTTGTGTTCAGATTCCCACAACCCATTTGGAGCTGATGTGGTTGCATGTGTTTGTAATCCTAGTACTCATGTGTGAAGATGGGAAGCAGAGACAGGAGAATTCCTATAAGTTAACTGACCAGTTCTCTTGGTACAGGTAGCAGTGGTCCAGATACCCTATCTCACACAAGGAAGAAAGCAAAACTCAAAGCCTCAGGCTGTTGTCTTGATCTCCACACCCTGACACATACACAAATTAGGTCATTAGTATATAAAAACTTTTGAATACCATCCTTTATTCCACTACCCACAAGAAAAAACAGAGATGAGAAGTCATTGGTAGTAATTATCAAAACGTTTGTTAACACAAACTTGTATAAAAAGCATAATAGAGTGACTTTTATTCTAGGGGACTCAAGGAAGTTAGAGATAAGCACATAGACTAGTACCTGCCTTCATTTGTTATGCTTCTTAAATTACAACCTTTGGAAGGTGTGTCTGCGGCAAGCCGGAAGGCTTGTCAAATGTGGCAATACAGTGTTGTCTCTGATGACCTTCCTGTGGTCAGGGGAACTTCAGTGATGACTTCAGGGTAATCTATTCAGATTTCTTAGGAAGAGAAAAATACACACTTTTGACAATATACCAGATAGCTTATTAACCATTTCTTTAAATCACGGACATGAATGGAACTCATCTTTTGCTTGAGAAGACGTCTTTAATGTTAATGCTTTAGTATCTGATTTCTCACTGACCAGCCGTTTGCTGACACAAATCGAGTGCAAAATTGCCAGTCCTTTCAGTTTATGAATTGCTAGTACTAGCAGAGTGTGTGGTACAGCTGTTACTCAATCTCAGAAGGACAAGTTTAGCATAGGGGTTTTCTATGTGATTGAAAACTATTATAGGGACAGGAACTTAAAGCTTTGTCCTCCACGCTGTTTTGGCTCCTCGTTGTTAGGTTATGATGCTTGAAACCCACCACGAACGTGAAGAAAATATTCTGGTCTTTCCTTTCCCTTCCGAAGAGCAAAAGTACAGTGCCAGGATGGGGTGACATTTCTCAGAGAAGGATCTGCTCCAGATTCTGTGTAGTAGCAATAATGTATGATATATAGGCACCCTTCTGGAGACGAACTTGGACAATGGTAGCATCGACAAACCTCAAACTTCCCATTACATTTGTTTGGAGGGAGAATATACTTGATTTAAATGTGGATTTGCAAAGTCACAGAATAAATGACACAGTCCAGGCGAATCCAGTATAATCTCTTCTTTTACAAAGTAGTAATTTTTTATGTTATGGAAAACCTACTGCAATTTTAAAAAATAAGGCAGCAGGCAATGACTGAGGGAGTCTCTTGTTCCACAGGTAGAAAGAAAAAAAATAACTAAATGGGGCTTGCTCCAGGATAGTAACCTGTTTCTTTATTCCAATTTCTTTTCACTTTGCAGTTAAGTTTCTATGTCTACTGCTTATAAAAGTGTTTATAAGAACCTTGATGGCATTGATGTCTGAGTGAGGAACCCCCGTGTTGCTCCCTGCAGGACAGGCTGATGACAGCATCCACTGTATCTATGTAATGTGTTATACCAGAGAGCCTGTCATCAACTTATATAGAGAAAGGGAGAGGCCAGATTGAAGCTGGGTATCTTCACTTAGCAGGATTTTCTTAGAAATGCCTGCTGCAGTAAAAAGCCAAAGATATGATTTCCCACTGCTCTGTTATTTCGTGCTTGTTTTTGTTTTAAAGAGACAGACAGAATGTACTTTCTAGGACTCTGAAGGACTAGCTACAGTCCTTTTTTCACTGGACCTCCAATCTGTTCAGTGTAGTTTGAGTAAAATGGGCCCGGAGCCACCACTGGAAGAGATGTTTATTATGATTCTACACAAAACTTGAAGGTTGATAGATGGGTTTCAGTGTAGTTGACATTTTCTTTGGGCCTCCAACCAGCTCCCCAATAAAGACATAGAGACTTGTTATTAATTATGAATGTTCAGCCGTAGTTTAGGCTTGTCCCACTAGCTCTCTTAGTTCAATTTAACCTGTTTTCTTTCATCTGCATTCTGTCTCAGAACTTTTTACCCTTCTTTCACGCTGTATGCCTTACTTTCCTGCTTCCCCCGTGTCTGTCTGACTAGCCCCTGGAACCATCTCCCTGACATCTACTTTCTTTTTTTTTCAAGCCTAAATTCCTCCTCCTCCTTACTCTCCCTACCTGGAAATTCTCCCTCTATGTACTCTCTTGCTATTGACTGTTCAGTTTTTTATTAGACCATTCAGGTGCCTTAGGTATACAAGGTAAAAAAGCAATGACTCTTTACATAATTAAACAAATGAAACACATCTTTATATAGTTTAAAAATGCAACACATCTTTGTATAGTTAAACAAATACTCTGCAACATATCCATAAATTGTGGCATTTGAACTGCAAGCTTAACGGGGGCTGGCGAGAGAATCCCTACTTTGCAAAATAATAATAGGATAACTAGAGAAAACAAGCATTTGGCAAACAAGATGGCTAGAAAGAACAAACTTGACAAGCCTCTGGATTTATGGACTCGTCCAGGTATTTAGGATAAATCAGTCATTTTTGTCTGGATGGAAAAAGTTTCATGACCCCTTTTCTAAGACACTCAAATTCTTTCAATTTTTTTCTTCAAAAGCAGCTATGAGCTAGCATACACACAATGTCCTTCCTGCTCCTTTTTAATATCATGCCTCAGGGATGCTAATGTCAGCTAAAATCTTAACCTAGACAACTAAAAAAAATTCTGACTCTCCTGTATAACCTATACAGTCTTTGCCCTTGAAATAATTATTCAGTTTTTACTGTTCTATAGACATATTCAATATAAATGAAATTAGGTATTTTCTTGGCTCTCATGAAAAAAAGTAGGCATCTAAAGAATGCTTTTTATAAACACTGTTTATCCTGTTTCACATGCTCTTTAGATGAAGGAAGCTTAAAGTAGTAGCATATTTTGAACCCCCTCCCAACAAAGTTGTTGAAAGTTGTGCATTCTTTGTAGTCTCATAAGACATTGGAACATTTACAGTTTGGATGTGTTCTGAACACAAATTCTATCGTACAGAAGCTAACTGTCTCACAGAGGGAGGTGTCTGATAATGAAATTCCTACAAAAGACTGGTAAAGCCTCACCTCTGACCTTTTCTTAGAATGCACTGAAAATTACCTTGGTTGATGCTGTCGGGTACACATGTCTTCCTTGTGGCCCAGCAGAAACTCAGAAAGCCAATTCAGTGACGCAATTAAAGCCCCACAGGAAAGCCATGGGAGAATCACCCAAAGCAGGTGGTCTCTCACTCCTGTTGGGCTCTATGTCAAGAGAATGTTATCGGCTACATCAAGACCAAAAGGAAGATAATTTGAGACTCTGGTCTCCCAGTTATGTATTTTATGCAGATAGACAAATACACTGTCTAATTTTATGTGAATGCATATGTGTACATGTTCTTATATGTGTATGTGTATGTGGGTACATATTCACATCTATGTTTGGATGTGCAGGTCAGAGGTCAACATCAGCTGTCTTCCTCAGTCAATCCCCATGTTATATTTTGAGAAGGAGTTTCTCATTGAACCTGGAGCTCAACCATCCCTTTTAGACTGTCTAGCCCAAGGCCTTCCTGACTTTGTTCATTTGTTTGCCTCTCCAGTACTCCAGACTTGGCGGCCATGCCTAGCTTTGACAGCGGTGGTGAGCCTTGGAGCCAGGTCGCCATGCTCACAGGGCATGGACTTCAAGGACTGAGCCATCTTTTCTGACCCAAGAGAGATTTTAAAACCAGACCAAACCTGAATCTCATTCCCAGAACACATAAGAGAAAAGTTATCACTTTCCAGAAGTTTTAATTCTACTAACATTCCATTTTTTAAAAAGAAAAGGAAACAAAATCAGTTAGTAGACAGAATTCAGAAATTAGCATTGAGTGGAATGTCCTAATCAACCTAAAAATGGTTAGTTTCGCTAGAGCGTTTCCTTAAGCAAGGATGAAAATAGAGATAATTACTTTCTTCTTTCTTTACTTCCTTCCTTCCTTCCTTCCTCCCTCCTCCTCCTCCTCTTCTTCTTCTTCTTCCCACTCTTTCTCTCTCTCTCTTTCAGTTTCTAAATGTGAAAAGGATTTGATACAGAAGTCTAAATGTATGTAGAGCTTCACAATTTAACAGAAGCTAAAATCTGCATCATGTGTCAAGTCCTTCTAGCACCAGTGAGTCTTCATCAGCTTCCTAACTGCGCACGCGCACACACACACACACACACACACACACACACACACACACACACACACAATGGTGATTCAGGGGAGCCAGGTCTGTGTGCAGCAATTTGATGCAGTCATGCCAAGGTTGTGCTTTGTCTTTCTGTCAACCATGCTATGCCAGTGTCTTCCTTATTAAGAAATTTCCAAATTCCAACTCACTGAACAAAACTATTCTGTATACATAGGGACTCGTTTCAGGACCTTCAGCTCCTTTCTGTTTTACAGCGGTTAGTTTTTCATTGACACGGTCACATTGTTGAAGAGAAGCCACACAGATACCAAAACATTAGGGCAATGATAAAATGTAATTTTGAAACCTGTCTGACCAGAAATTCTCTGATTATAAAATTTGTCCCAAATCTGTTGCTTCTGGGTCTGGAGCAAAGCCTTGTAGACATGTGTGTGAGAAATAAGCAAATGACAGTCACGTTTTTCTCACGCTGTCTACGGAAAATGATTTCCACCATCCCTCTCAACATTGACAGTGGCACCGTAGGATGAGGATGTGGAGCTCATTGCAACGGTCAGAGCTAAGAACAGCCAGAAGCTGGCGAATGGCATTTTGACCCATGCAGGCATGACTATAGTACCAGTTCTACTGGGCTTCACTGGCTCTTACCTATAGAAAAAGGCCAGAAGACCCAAAGTCTCCCAGAAGAAGTTTAAAGATGAGAAATGAAAAAGGAGCACAAAGAAATAATAAATAATAATCATTTTCAGCAAAAACAATTTTGACTGGATATATAATCTCTACAATTTAAATGTTTTATTTTCGGTGTGGATCTGTGTAATGCTAGCATTGTTTCTGCTTTGCGGAAGCACAATTTTTAATAATATGCTCAATCATCACTCTCAAACACTGACCCAAACTTTAATAGGCACTCCAGACATTACTTCCCATTTCTGTAAACTCGGTAAACTCTAATAAAAGTATTTTATGGGCAGAAGGGTTATTTTTTTAAAGAAGATATATTATCTAGATTTCATCAGCACATAAAAATGTTATCTTGGGAACCCTGGAAGATTCATATATTTCTAAATTATAGCACATTGCTGTCACTTTCACATGAGATCATTCTAATTTTCTAAAATATATAAATAGCAGATCGGACTGGGTCATGTTTCACACTTTATTCTATTTGAATTAATGATATTATTTACTCAGAGCGTGGCTGCTCACTGGCCTCACATGCGATGAGGTAGTTCATAAAGAGGCAGCAACATAATAAATGAGGAAAATGTTATTTACTCTCTTGCCCGATTCTCAGGAGCCCGGTGTAAATTCCACTCAATAAAATGTGTTCGTTTGCGGCTGTGTTTCTTTAAGGCTGGAGACGCAGGCGCAGACAGCAGGAGCCCTCCGGTCTCAGCCTTTGTAGGACATGCTCCTGAGCACCCGCAGTGCCTGCCCTTGATCTAGGAAACAAATGTGTTCTCAGCTCTGGATCTCATGGATCCCACAAATAAAACTATCTCCTGCCATAGAACTTCAGCGTAGGGAGTTCAGCTTTGTCTCCCTGGCCCCAAGAGAGGCCAGACAGCAAGGACTCCAGCGAGTTGTGCACAATAAACCTTTCTCAGAGCAGCTATACAAAAGATGAGAATTATGCACAGAATGAAAAACTCTGTGTTGCCGGGAGTACTCAGTTTGGCATCTCGCAGCCAGCTTGTAACCTAAATGAGAACCCAATGCTAAGCCTGAGTGGATTGTAGTTGATGAGAATAACTACAAAATCAAAGAGTTCAGAAACATTTCTAAGCAGCAGTGGAGGAGCAGAGAACCAGTCCACTCTTGGTCATACATTTCAACCTTAAGTGTTCCTGACAAGGCCTTTGGTATCACAGGAAACTCCGTGGTGGTCAGCACAAGGCCACCAAGTATGCCAGGAGCCCAAGCCATCCTTATTAAATCTTGCCTACTTAGGGATTGGTGGTTGGTTGCCATGCTCAAGTCTCAGAGGAAGAGATCATTCTAATACCTATGTGTTTGCCTCAATTCCAAGGCCCTAGTGAAATATCAAATTAGTATTTTAAAGGCCTGTGAGCCATATATCTATCTCTATCTATCTATCTTTCTATATCTATCTAGATATAGATTTATTTCTATATCTAGTTAGATATAACTAAGTATAGAAATATAGATAGATAGATAGATAGATAGATAGATAGACAGACAGACAGATAGATAGACAGATAGATATTACACAGAAATCTAATGCTGGATTGTTTAGTGTGAACTTGGACATTAACTTCCTTCCCTGAGGAACAACTATGAGAATAAAAAGTTAATGGTCCTCAGTTAACCTAGGTAAACTAGTTTGGGTCTGTCTTTATCAGTTTCATAGAACTCAAATGCTAACAAGAGAGTCTTTTGGTATCGATGAACTACGCTCAAGGAGCAGGTCCAGAGGTTGCTATAGTTTTTTTTTTTTGACATCTTGTGTGTGTGTGTGGGGGCATATGGAGTTTACCTTTTCCTTCAAAGCTTGTCCCTCTGCATTCTGTAATTACCTTCCACTGCCTGAGCTGCCAATCTTCTACATTTAAGTGGACAGAAAAAAAAAACCACTACTATAATTCAACACCAGAATAAGAGTAAAACAATACCACCCCACTTCCAGAACAGACTTCAAATAATATAAGAAAAATTAAAACAAAAAAAATACAAACAGAAAAACTACTCACAATCAATTTTATGCTGCACAGAATTTAATAGATGCATGAGGAACAGAAAGAAAAGCCTCCCGTTTTTGTAACACAGAATCTGGCAGCCTGGCTGTAAGTCAGGCAGCCATTTATATCCTTCTCAGGTCTGGCTCCTGGTGATCGGGCTCCCCTTTCTCCAGTTACTTTGTCTCAGCCCATGCAAGGGCCAAAGTAGAAAGTCAGAAACTCAGCCACCCAAAGGTTGAACAGATTTGTTAAAAATAAAATAAACTATCTTCCAGAAATTTCCAAAGAAGAACTAGACTTTGACACATGCTTAATGGAACACTGAATCCAGGAAATGCAGTGTTGTGCAAGCTACTGGGTAGTAGCTTGTTGCCATTTCCAGGATCCGTCTCTCCCCAGTTCCATGTTCCTATTGTATCCAATTGGATAGCCTCTTTAAAATTTGTTATCCTTTCTTTTATTTGTGTATGCTCATACTTGCCTCATGATGCTTGTGGAGGTCAGAGGATAACTTACAGGAATTAGTACTCCCTTCCATCATGTGGGTCCCAGGGATTGAACTCAGATTCTCAAGCTTGCGGGCAGGAGCAACTACCCTCTGAGCCTACTCTCCTCCAGTCTTCCCCATTTATACAAAGTTTGTATGTCAGTCTATAAAGGTTGTATGTGTATTCAACATGTATTGACTGTTTTCTTGTCATTATTCCCTGATCAATACAGGTGCATAGCATTTACATTGTATTGGGCACTGTAAGTAACCAATGAAGGCTTCAAGTGTATAGAAGAATTTCACTGGTAATGTGCAAATAGCATTTCACTTTATATAAGATTGTGAGCATTCTGTGTTGTGGAATATGACTTTTACTGTGTGAAGGTGTGCTACATCTTTTGCTGCATTTGTTTAATTACGTAAAGGTGTGTTACTTTTGTTTATACTGTATTTGTTTAACGGTGTAAAGATGTGTCACCTTGCCTGCCTAAGGTACCAACTTGATTGATCAAATAAAAAGCTGAATGGCCAGTAGCTAGGCAGGGGAGGGATAGGTGGGACTGGTAGGCAGAGAGAATAAATAGACAAGAGGAAAGAAGAAAAATGAAGACAGCGAGGGGAAAAGAGAGGGATATGACCGGGGCCAGAAGCCAGACATAGAGACAGCACTAAAGTAAGACATACATACAGAAAGGAAGCAAAGAAGGAGGGAAGGAAGGAAGGAAGGGAGGCAGGGAGGGAGGGAGGGAGGAAGGAAGGAAAAAAGAAAGGAAAAGTCCTGAGACAAAACGTAGATAAAGAGAAACAGATTAAAATAGAGTCCAACTGAGACTGAGAATTCAAAACTAGTAAGTCTCCATGTCATGGTTTGGGAGCTGGTTGGTGGCTCAAAATAAAAATCCACAGTGACAGACTTCTTCCAAGGAGGCCACACCTCCTAAGAGTGCCACTCCCTTTGGGGGCTATTCTTTCAAACCACTAAATTCACAACATACTTTTTATTTTGAGACAGGGTTTCTGTCTGTGTTACTTTGGAGTCTGTCCTGGAACTCACACCTCACACTGTAGACCAGACTGGCCTCAAACTCACAGAGAGCTGCCTCCCTCTGCTTGCTGAGTGCTGGAATTAAAGGTATGCGCCTCCACCACCCAGCAGGATGTCATTTTTTAAATACAATACAATCAAAAGGTTTAGCATTTACCACTAAAGACATGTAATACTGTTGTTAAGGCCAGGGAGGATGAGGATCCAACCCATTTCATATGCGCCTTCAGTTGTCTCTTACCTTTTCTTACAGTAAACTGTGAAGCTCATTGTTCCCTTGAATAAATGTAAAGAGATATTTTCCCAAAGATGCCATGAGAAACAATTTCAGAGACTAAGAAACTTCATAAACAGGAATTTTACTTTATGGGTTTTAGTCTGACTCTATCCTCATCATATGCCTCTCTGTATCCTTCTGGCTCTCAAATTCATCATATGGGTCACAGTCATATCATTCGGTAGCTTCTGAAATAATTGTTACTCTGCCTTGCAACTTTCAGCCTTAGCTATCAGTAGCATATATAATAGTTTTGTCTCACCAGCCCATCCCTACTTTTCTTTCTTTCTTTCTTTCTTTCTTTCTTTCTTTCTTTCTTTCTTTCTTCCTTCCTTTCTTTCTTTTTTTGCTTTCCCTCCTTCCTTCCTCTATCTATCTATCTATCTATCTATCTATCTATCTATCTATCTATCTATCATCTATCTATCTCTCTATCTATCTATCTATCTATCTATCTATCTATCTATCTATCTATCTATCTATCTTTGGCTTTTCATGACAGAGTTTCTCTGTGTAGCTCCCTCAGTCATCTCAGATCTTCATTGTTCTTGCTGAATACAATCTCCAATGTGTCTATACCACTCTGGTTTCTGATACCCAGGTGGAAACACTAGTTCACTGAATTTTAGATTGGATACAGAGAGGCTCATTTGCTTTGGGCCTTCCATAATATATTTTCACTTCATGTAAATGGATGAGTATAGTGATATTTTACTTACATTTTAATAAATAAAGTTTGCCTGAATATCAGAAGGGCAAAGCTAAGCCACTTGAGGTCAGGCAGTGGTAGCACACACCTTTAATCCCAGGATTTTGGAGATGTAGGCAGATGGATCTCTGTGGGTTCAAGGCCACCCTGGGCTACACAAGATCAATGCAGAAACAAATACAGTTGGTGGTGGCTCATATGTTTAATCTCAGTATTAGGGAGTTGTATGCCTTTAATTCTAGCACTAGAGGGAATATAAAATGGGAGGGGAGAGAGAGGCTTAGTCAGTTTAACCTACTTAGTCTGCTTAGTTCATTTAGTCTACGGTCACCCAGCCTTTTCTGGTTTTGGGGTTGAACCCTGATATATGTCTCTGGGTTTTTATTATTCATGCTACAGATGAGTTCTTGGTAAGTTGTGTACAAATCCAGTAACTATGTATTAAATGGTTTTGTAAATGCACCTTTTCTACTCACAACTTTACTCTGCATATGTCAAAGAATCAACATTTGCAGTGGTGTGTGTGGGAGGGGTGGGGGTGTGTGTGTGAGAGAGAGAGAGAGAGAGAGAGAGAGACTGAAAACCAGATGGATGAGATTACTAGGCTATATCCAATATCCATTACAGTATCTAACATTTGTATAAATTTCCAAAGTGTTTTTATATACTTTTTTTGTTTTCCTTTCCTATTTCTGTATGAAGTTATGCTATTTCCATTTAATGAACAAGAAAACCAAGTTTTTGGAGCATTCCTGAACTGCTCCTGGTGACACAGAGAGAAATGACAGAGCCATGTCTTCTAAGGTCTGGTGCTTCAAAACTCAGCAATCTTTAGTATATGAAGAGCAAGTGTGGGGTCATACAGCGTGTTGAAAAATCTTGATTCTTGCAAAGACTCTAGGCAGCTAAAAACAAATTGGATAACCCTATTGAGCCTGAGTTTTATCATTTGAAAATGAACAGAATGAATTTGGAAATGAATAGGCTTCCAGGGGAGAATGTGAGGTATTGAAAAATAGCCAATGAAAACTTTTCTATTTCAGTAGAAACATATACCATTGGCTACTATCCACTCCAGCCAGTAACAGTATAAACCTAGGTTTTCTGTTCTTTTCACATTTATGTGCTCTCTCTCTCTCTCTCTCTCTCTCTCTCTCTCTGTGTGTGTGTGTGTGTGTGTGTGTGTGTACATATTTGTTCTCAAGGCATGCAAATAGAGGTAAAAGGACAACTTTCAAGAGGTGGTTCTTTCCTACCATTAGGTAGGTCCCAGGTATTAAACTTAGGTCTTCAGGCTTGGTGGTGAGAGGCATCTTGTTGTCTCAAATTTCCTCAAAAGTTACATAGCTGCTAACGTCTTGACATAGTGTAACAGTGAGATTTCCACAGTGTCCTATGAGTTTTAGATATACCTTAAAAATTAGGAGACATAGAGTAAATATATGTACTTATTTCATCCTTTGAAATTTAAACAATAAGCACAATAACTATCAGCTAAATCTATTTCCAGAAAACACTAGGATATCAAGAAAAGGACCATGAAAAATTATCTTAGGGTATTCCATGCTTAAGGAGGATGTGCCTGAAGCAAAAGGCAGAATAACATGTTCCGAAATTGAGTTTATATCTCAAAAACTGTATTTTGGTGATCTTGATCATCCAAAGTCCTGTAGATTTCTTATAGCAAAGGCAGAAGCATCCACAGAGGCTTTATTATTTGTTAGGGCTTTACTGCAACTGACAAAAGTATATGTGTTAAAAACCTAATTCCTAAACTCATATGTGGAGGTGTTCGGAAGTGAAGCCTTTGGGAAGTAATTGGGGGATAGTTGAGGACAGAATGATAGTTCTCCCATGATGAGGTTTGCAGCAATAAAAATAGAAGAAAAGAAACCTCAGTGTGAATGTTCCCGTGTCTCACCATGTTTCCTGCCATTTTATGACCTGATGGGGAGTCATGTGACTCCTCCACTTGAATTTCTACAGAACCATAAGACACACATGTCTCTGATCTTTACACATTATGAAGTCTCAGATATTCTACTAATAAAGTTTCTGTTCCTCAATTAAATTGCCTCCTAGTGTGAATTTTTTGCAGTATATTAGCACAGAACGTCTACAGCCAATGCTAATAAGTTCCTTACTTTTCTTTATATTTTACTAAAGTATTTGTGGCCATAGGGCAGCTTCCCCATAGCTGTCATGGTCAAGAAATGGTGAGAAACCACGTGTAGAAGTATGGGCAGAGTACAGGAGCTTACGAGATAGAGGTGCTGCTAAAAGTCCAGTGATCGTGAGACCCTGTGATCTCTAGGAGGGACCATTATCATTCATAGCAGTAATAAAGTGTTTTTAAATAGAACAAGAAAAAGACTCAAACAGAAACATACTTCATCACAAAGAGAGAGAGAGAGAGAGAGAGAGAGAGAGAGAGAGAGAGAATAGACTGCCATCTTTAGAACAGGAGGACTTAAGACAAAGTCTTGCTCCTAGAACTCAGTCTTTTCCTCAGCCCTTCTAAAGCCTAAATCCTACAATTTTTTTTTTCCTACCACTGCTTGAATTCCTTCCTGTTTTGGTGTGGAATCACACTGTTTCCAGTTTAACTATTTAGGTCTTATTTGTAAGACTCTCTATGAATAAACAGATCTTGCTGTGCCTACGGTTCCCACCTCTTCTGTTCCTGTCCCAGAAGTCCTCAGTCTGCCCTCCTAGCATTGACCAGATCCTTTTTATGTTGCCTAATTTTTTCAGAATTAAGTTCGTTTTCTTAAAAGCAAGAAAAGTTTTATTTTCTCTACCCGTGTGTGTGTATAGCAATTAGGACCAACATTTAAAAAAAAAAATGAAAAACACCCCTCCCCCCCCATGGAAAAAACTGACATTGAAACGGGAGCAGAGTTGCTGAGCGGGGGTCAACACATTAGCCGTGACAAGCTATAGAAACTCTGATTGGTCCA